>NC_088923.1:13782500-13790000 GCF_038396675.1 Hydra vulgaris
CTATTTTTAAAAAGAGTTTAAAAAGATTTGAGTTAAGTGGAAATTTAGCAGCCGATTATGACCAATATTAACAAAGTAGTTGTTTAGTTTTTCAGCTATAGTAGATTTATCATAAACTCAAATTTTACTATATCTAATATTACCAAAATCATTAAAAAATATTGTTAAGATGCCATAGGTAAATTAATTTTTACTATCAACAAATATCAAAATAGTTTATGTATAAAAGACCAATTTACTAAGCTCAAATTCAATGCTGCTCAAAATCAATGCTGCTCAAATTTGATGTTGTTTACAAATTTTCTTCTGCTTGATCTAATGTCAGTTATATTGCAGAAACCTCCAGACACTTAGCAACAAGGATTTATGAGCACCTTACTAGTGAAAAGCAATCTAATGTTCTTAATCAGTAAACATTTGGACGTCTACTAGACGTACACTGGACATCTGTTCCGGACGAACGGACGTCTGTTTTGGACGTCATTAGACGTCTAAATTAACTCCATATAAAACATGTTTCATCCGTCCATTTTAGACCTTAATGGACGTCTGTTTCAGACTAGAGTTAGACAAATATTCTAGGTCTCCAAGGACGTCTTGCAAACGTCTGTAGAACGTTCCATATTAAACCAAAAAACCGTTTACTATGGTCAATGCGATACAAGTATTTTCGCAAAAAATTAGTAGTTAGGGTTTAAATAAGAAGCGGTTTAAAGAAACGGAAACTTTTAAACAAAAAGATATACAATTAAAATAAATTCCATTTATTGTTAAAGCATCTTTTACAAAAAGTAATAAAAAAACTAAGTATCTTCTGTTACAATGCTTAATGAAGAATTTTAGCAATTTTCTTCTTTTTTTGACCTCGGTACCGCGCGTTTTAACAAATCACCAACGAGACTTTCCTTCGAAACCACCTTTATATATACAGTACTGGGAGTATTTAAATAACTATTTCAAATACTTTCAGTGTATATTTGTACTTGTATTTTAAATACTTTTGTTGGAAGTGTTTAATATTTGTACTTAAAATACTTTTTATTAGTATTTTGTATTTTATACTCATTGAAAATACTTATCGAAAATACTTATAATTCAAATACTGCTGAAAGCATTTACAATGCACATTTTCCAATTTGTCGCTGTTTTTTCTGAAGTGTCACCTTGCCACTATTTATTCTGAATTATTTCTTGTTTTATTTATCTACCTTGGTTTCATTAGGGTATATATTGAGTTATATCGCGGAAGTTATTTTAAATTCATCATGTGTCGCATCATGTGTCGCAAGACCCTTAACAAACGTTTAGATCCCAAGCTTTTTAATATGCATAAAAAGAAAAAAAGAAGACTCAAAAAAGCATCATTTGTTTGCATAACAGCTGATATATGATCATTGAATATAAAAAGTTATCTTGGCATGACTGCACATTTTATTGAAATGCCTCTAAACGAGTCACGTTCAGTTTCACAAGCATCAGTATCCCTTGCTTGCCGTCAATTTTATGGTAGTCACGCATATGACACAATTGCTGCAATAATTTTTCAAATTCATTGTCAATATGACCTTAACGTAGAAAAAATCTCAGCAACTGTCACTGACAATGCGTCAAATTTTGGAAAAGCATTTAGAGAATTTTTTGAAGAGTCAACTACAAGTGCTGTAGCAACTAGTGTAAGTGTGACTATTGCACCTAATGCATCTGAAGAGCAAGTGGGCATGGACGAGGATACAGTTAATGATTATGAAATTGATGTAAATAATATTGGAGACATTCTTTCATTTTTATCAAAAAATGATAATGATGATGTTGATGATGATGATTCTTTAGCTGAGAAAATTTTTTTGCCTTCTCAAGAAACATGTATCAGCCATTCACTGAATCTGTTGGCAACTAATGATGCTAACTAAGCATGTGATACAGATAGTGCATTCAAGCGCATTTACTGTGCAGCTCTTACAAAACGCTCTTCAATATGGAATGCAACTTGACGAAGAAGTATAGCATCAGATGCTGTGTCACATATTACAGACAAAGCAATACTCTGTCCCGTGCCAACACATTGGATTTCTCAGTACGATGCTATCAAGCGATTAATTGAATTATGTGACAAACTTAATGATATATGTCATGCATTAAGAAATTAAAAAAGCAAGAAATAAGCCTGCAAGAATATGTCATCGTAATGAAACCTGTTGCTACAACTTTGGATACTTTACAAGGAGATAATGTGTATTATGGTCATGTGTTTCCATATATGCATAGCTTACAAGTAAAATTTAAAGCGTTTCAAAATTATCAGTTAAAACATGCTAAATTATTTGCTGCAGCAATGTTAGCATATAAGGAGAACTTGTTTTGAAAAAATTTGAGATTTGATGTAAGTATTTCATGCAGGATTAATGCAGTAGTTTCTCACCCACTATTTAAGTTACGGTAGGTGCTAACTAATAAACGAGTTATCTGCAGAGAAATATTTGAAAATGCCATACTAGCTTTAAATACTTTTGAAGTGTTTGTATTTGTATTTGTATTTAAAATACTTTTACAAAGTATTTTACCCAGCACTGTATATATATATATATATATGTATACATAATATATATATATATATATATATATATATATATATATATATATATATATATATATATATATATATATATATATACATATATATATATATATATATATATATATATATATATATATATATATATATATATATATATATATATATATATATATATACATATATATATATATATATCTATATATATATATATATATATATATATATATATATATATATATATATATATATATATATATATATATATATATATATATATATATATATATACATATATATATATATATATATATATCATTTGTAAAATATTTTTAATGATAACTGCTTAAAAAATAAGGATGAAATTAATGTAACAAAAACTTACTCTTTAAACATTTGTAAAGTGCTGTACTTAGAAATTTTTGCATTACTTTTAACCCATTTTTGCTGAAACAATTTTGCACGCTACGCTCTATTAAACAATCTAACACGTTCTTAATAATTCTTCTTGGATTAGGTCCACCCACACTTTAATTTTTAAAAGTTAACATCTTAGATAAGCTTTTATAAAATTTAATTAAGTTGAAACATCTGGTATAGTATGTAAACTTATCCTCTTTCTTATAATAAATTACAATATTTCTAGGGGTTATATATACCCTCATTATTCAAGTAATATAAAAAACCGTTAAAAAAACAAACAAATAATAAAACTTCAATGTAATGTGTTCTTGCGTCTTAAAAAAGAAAAATAAGGTTTCCAAAACGACGATGTGACGTAATCACCGTCGTCTTCATTCAAACCGCCTTCACCTGGAGAACACTGGTGAAACTGTATTTCCAAGGACTCTCTCACTTTTCTCTAAAAATAGTCTTCCTTTACTTTAACAGTGTTGTTATTATTCCAGCCAAAGGCACCATGGCAGTTTCTGGAATGCCCCGCTACGGCCGAATTTTTCCATTTTCCCTCAAAAGTATGTTTTTGATGTTGGCAAATGCGAGTTGAAACCATGAGTTTTGTTTCACCTACATAGAGCTTTCCACACGAACACTCCAGTTTGTAGACTCCTGGGTAAGAGTTGTTGGGAAGTCGAGGCTTGTTTTTTTGAGTTATTAATTGTTGAAGGTTTTTTGGTGATTTAAAAACTGGAGTATAGCCTACACTTTTAAATATCTGTTTTAATTGATTACTTAATTTTGGTACCCATGGTAGAGAAATATAATTTGGTTCTAGTTTTTTGATGTTGTTGTTGTTGTTTTGTTGATTATTTTGATTATTTTGATTATTGTTTTTTATTTTTTTGACAATGTTTTGAAGTATTTTTTTATTATAACCATTTTCTGTAAACATTTCTGTTAGAAACTTTAATTCATGATTTATGTGTTCTTTACTGCATAATGCAAAAGCTCTTTGGTAAAACCTTTAAATACACCATAAATTATTTTTGGATCGTGACAAGAATGCGGCTTTATTTGCACATTAGTTATTGCATCTTTGCGATAGATATTAAAAAGATGTTCCGGATTTGTTATTTGTTATTAAGAGATCAAGAAAATTTATTGTGTGTGAATCACTTTCTTTTTCAATCGTATATTTGATATTTGTGTGTTGATTATTTAACAAGTCAAGAAAACGTTCTGATTCAGCCTCATCTTCTGTTGTAAATGTAACATCTGATTACATGTCTCTAATGCTCCAGAATCTAATAGGCACTCAACAAACTCAAATTCCTGCCATCCTGGTTCGGTACATCCATTCTGCGATATACATACCAGCTGAGTCAGCCCAGTGAACTGTAACTACTGTTTTGGTTGGTTGGTTTTTTTCAATAATCACAATAGTGCAGAATAATCTAAATATAAAATATTTTATCTTTAGACTGTTCAGTATTATTGTGATTATTGAAAAATTTGACTAAATATACAATTTTCATTTTATACTTATTCAAATTTTTGAAGAATTAGTATAATACTTTTCTACCACAGCTCAAAACACAATTTTAAAACAAAATAATAAACTTTTAAACAATTAATTCTATTATAAAAATGTAGCTCAGAACAATACTGAAATGTCAAAATAGCATCACACTCCAAATATTATATGTATTTTTACTTGGGGTTTGTAATTTAACAAACTTTTTGACCTGGACAAACAGCTCCAAAAATTATAACTTAGGAACTGAGATATAAAATAAGTTATGAAAACAAACAAATAAAATTATTTAATTTAAAATTTGTACAATTAAATTAAGGTATAACAACTTGATCATCTTCATGCATCAAACACACACATTTTCTAAATAAAATGTCTGCATCGTCTACTTTCTCTAATGAATGTTTATCGTTTTTTATAACAAATATGTTTAGTTTTTCAGAATTAATAAAATCTACAAAAAATTGTCTCAGTTTTTAAAAAGGCATTGTAAACCAGTCTAACGTTTGGTAAAGTTTCTTATATAAAGCACACATAAAATCCTGTAAGCAGCCAAGAGTTTTGAGCACAATCAAGTTTTGTAATATGAGTTGGATTTTGTTGTAATGTACCTTTTAACTCGTCAAGTCTTTTTATAATTTCTTTTAATGGATTTCTTTTACGACGTACTAGACGCTTTATAACTTGTTAATAATTTTTTGAATTGAAAACAAGAAGCATCAAGAGGCAATTGAAAATATTCAACATCATCAGGAAAAGGATTCAGATAATGAATACAGTAAACAGTGAAAGTATTACTATAATGTTTATATAACCACTATGTTGCACAGTTCCCTTTAAAGTTTTTCTAGCAGGTGAGTCACATGGAATTGCAAATATTGAAACTATATAACTCTTACCTCATAAACTAACAGTTTTACTATGAAATTTCTGAAGTTCTTTTGAAAAACCATGCATAAAATTAATTGCAGTTGGCTTTTCATGCCCACCATACAATGCAATTGTAAATGGATTAAATGTAGAAAAATAGGATGTTATTAGCCATATATGGTTCCCAAATAACTTTGTGAACATCCTGATGATTCGTGAATCTTTTGGTAGTTGATGACCACAAGATCTTAAAATCTTTAATAAATAATTGACTCAAGTTTGAGTGCATTGGTGTTGCAGAGCCCAAATACGAATGTGTTCAGCACTAATTGGTCAGAACTGGTATCCATAGAAGTAGAGAACTAGCATTCAGTAGAAGTATCATAATCACCATTATCATTATTTAAAGGAATTTCTTATATCTCAGACAAACAACTGGTATCATGAGATTCAGCAGAACGATTTTCTGAAAACAAATCATGACTAAAATCATTTTCTGATTGATGCTCAGGAAAAAACTGTGAATTTTTTAAAGAGTAATTTTTTAAAGAGTTATTTTTTTAAAGAGTAATTTTTACAGAATAATTTAACTCTTGGTTTTTATTACTTAAGTGCTCCTTAACCCATTCATCTTTATCAACAGATTGTGAGATTACACAAACATGTATACTGTTGTTTCGCTTATGAGTAGTCCGCTCGCTAAAACAAAATCATAACTATTTGATTATGAAAATATAGAAGGAACATAGAATATACCCTATTTTAACTTTATTCAAAGTTAGAGTAGGAACCCTGGTATACCTTTTTACTCACCATATGGATAGCAGAATATAGTAGATATGTACAATCTTCATATGCCATATGAATACCCTTACATTCATATGTTATATGTATACACTTTCACTTTTACTTATGATATGGTAAGTGAAAGAGTATACGTAAACATATAAAGAAAAATGCAAGAAAATATAACATATAAAGAAATAACTACAGAAATGACTAAAAGTTGAATATATATTATAAAATAGTACGTAAAAAAGAGATTTTCTTAAAAGTAAATATAGTTGTCCTTTTTACAAAGCAAAAAGGCATTGTTCAGAATCTTTCTTAAATAACACAATTCTAAGTTACTTATTATCAGCCATATATTATCTACATCATTTACTATTATTCAAGTGAAATATTATAAAAATATTTAAAGCATGTTACTAGTTTTTGACTTAAAGCTATGACTCATGGCTTTATAAACCTTTATTTATAGATACATACTATGAAAATGACTTAATTTCTTATAGTATGCGAAATTAAGGTGTATAATCTGACAGCATTAATAAATCTAGCTAGCTTTGAGCCTTACAAATAGGTGTTTACCAACCTGTAACATCTTTTCTAAGGGTTTTTTTTTAATTCTTTTTTCATAACTTTTTGGTTCCATTGAAAAATAATTGAGATACGAGTTGCTAGCACGTCGAAAATATAGCATCGGGTTGCGCATGAGCATAAAAATCAAAAACTAAATCTATCGGAAATCCATGGACGTCCATGGATGTCTAATTACGACAACGTAATGGATCAAGTCAACTTTAGACTAAGTTGGATGTCCTTGGACGTCTAAGCACGCCACGAACAAGGGGACTAGTCTTGATCGTCCATAGGACGTCTAGCAGACGTCCAATATTTACTGGGCAAGTATTTAATAGTATTTAATACATTTCAATTAACTTTTGTTTAAACACCGCCACTTTAGATTTGCCATTATTGAATTTCGTTACACTTGTTTCAAATTCAAAGTCAGGGATTAAAAAAATGCTATACACAAATTTTCAAGTATTTTTAATCATTTTTTGACTTTTGACCGAGGTTTTTTAAAATTCTGCCCACTATGTGCTGTACATAAAATGCAAATTCCGCCCACAGTGCACTGTACATAAAATGCAAATTAAAAAAGGTACAAAGCTTACTATGTTAGTATAAATAAAAAAGTATTTGATGATTTCCATTATCGAAGTCAAAATTATTGAGATTCAAAAAATACATTGCGAGATAATTCTTTTATTTTTATTTTCTCACAACATGCAAAATGTGACAGCTCTTTTTATATTAACGCTTTTCAGTTTTAAATAAA
>NC_088923.1:13795000-13922500 GCF_038396675.1 Hydra vulgaris
ATCATCTTCATGGTGTTTCTTTGCACATCATCTTCATCTTCGCGTTTTATACCTTGAACTTTAATAACTTTTTGTACTGTCGTGGTTAATAACATTTTTCATTAATGCAAAACCCCTACTAGCGCACTGCGTTAAATTAATTAACAAATTCATTTTTTAATGTTACTCCAGGATATGATTTCAAGTTAGAGTTTTGTCGTATGTGAGTGCTTTTACCAGATAATTTGTTGGATAAGGTACCATTAGAAATATTAAACTTTTGGCTTACAAATGAAATTTTTTCACCGATATTTATAGCTGTATTTGCTTTATACAGTTGTTCTTAGAATAAAATAACTTTTTCTGTCTAATTTTTCTTTTTCGAATCTTGATTTGTGTTATTCATATTGCATTGTTCATGATTGTTTCCATTTCACATAATAAGCATAAAAAAACTGTCAAATTATTATTAGGTTTACATTACCATTAATTGTTATTTTAAGTTAACTTAATTATTTTTTTGAAAAAAAAAACGTTGCAGTTATTATTGTAACGTTTTTCTTTACATTACAAGGAAAGAGATACCCTTTTATCTTTACTTCAAAGCCATTCATTATCTTTACTTTAAAGACATTCATTACCTTTTTTTGTAATGTAAAGAACTTTATTTTTCACATTTATTGTTTGTCCTTATGGCACTTGATCATGTTATGTTTGAATTAATTTAATAAATGCCGAAAGTTTCATTTTTTTGCCATAAACTTGTTACTTCTTTCTTAATTTGTTTATGTGTTCTCAACTCCCATTGATAGATTCTCTCGGATTAAACAGCAACAAACAATAGGTGGCGTCAAGAATCTATCCCACAAATTATTATCTTTTGCGAACAGTGTATGTATAATTGAGTTTTGTATTTTTAAAAATATCTTTAAGTTCTATTAAATGCCTACTAAAATAAACAAGATATTGAAAATAAAGTCTGACCTACCGGGAAGCAAAAGCATTACCTACACCAGTAAAATGTGACATAGTAGCAGAATGGATTTGTGCCATACCTCAATAATGGATCAAGCTCCTTTTGTCTTATGTGTAACGGTGTGTTGTCAAATATGGCTATGAAACCTTTAAGATTGAAAAAAACACCTAGAGACGGTTAACTGGTACTCGGCTTTTATTAAAAGAAAAATGAAAAAAAAAAAAGCTTTGCAGAAACATTAAAGATATTAAAATATCATTTAAAAAAGCATCAAATAGTTTTGATTCTTATTCTGTGCGCAAGCTTATGGGTACCACTAAAGCAAAAGCTCTAAATTTTATTAGATTCCCACAGGAATAATTAATTTTTTTTTTCCCGATCTTCTTATATTATTGTATTAAAATTTTTACTTAGTTTGTAATAAAAATTGAGGAGTACTTTTTTTTAGTTGTTTTTTCTGCTTTTACATTTATTTCGTGTACGCGCTTTATATTCTGCCACGGACAAAATCTTAGCGTTGATTGAAATTTTGTACAATAAAGTTATAGGGAATGTATTCGTACAAAAAGAGTAAGCTTTGGCATATAACGGCATGAATTGAACACATAAAGTGTAATAGCATTAGATTTTCGGTAAAGTGGGGTTAAAGTATGTTTTATAATGATGGAAATGAAGATATGATCAGCACTGAGCGAATACCAGCTGCATCAATGGAACTTTTTTCAGACAAAGAACAAAAACTGTTTTCAGATAACTACTACACAAGCCCTTCAATAGCAAATTTTCTTTTAGAAAGAAATACAGAATTTGTGAAGAAGTTAAATCGAATAGAAAAAATACTGTAAAGATATTGCTGCGTTTCCATTAATGAAAGGGTAAGCTGCATTTGATTGCTCTACAGTTAATTCACGTGTTATTGAATGTAAACATCAATCTGTCAAAAATAAGTCAGGAAAACAGCAGAAGGTTGTATATATATTGTCAACATGCCATTTAGCAAAAACGATTGACACTCGTAAAACTTATGCAAATGACTCTGCAACATATAAACTATCAGTAGTACGATTATATAATAGTCAAATGGTAGGAGTTGGTAGAGTTGATCAACAGTTACATAGTTCTCACACATGTGTAAAACTTATAAGTGGTACAAAAAATTAGCATTCAGAATGATTTCACAGGTGATATAAATAAAGTACACATAAAGTTTTCCAACACAAAACTGGAAAATCTAATATAGCATTCCAAGAATTCTTAAATAATACTATATCATCTTTAGTACTTATCAATCCAGCTGCATTAAACAACCAAACACTAGATGATACAATGTCTTATCTAAACGGCAGACGCTTCCCTTCACTTAAGTTGTTTATCCTGATGCAACAGAAATAAGACCAACAAAATGATGTAGAGTGTGCTATATAAGATGAAAACTATCAACTGAATTTCAACCACTAAAAACTACATACGTTTGTCAATTTTATCTAACTGAACTAGACTAGTTTCACCCAGATACTTATTTCGAAGCTAACCACACTAAAGTTATTTAGTTATACTAGCAGTGTAGTTATTTTTGTACTTTACTTGGTATGCTAAAATTAAACGGTGGCAATAGTAATAAAGGAACCGTTGCAAAAAGAGCATTCGAAGATCCGAAGCTCTTGCCTGAAATTTTAGACATTGATATGGAGTTTATTCAAAGTTTAATAGTACTTTTGTTGTGTATTTCTTATTGATTCCGAATTGACCTATCAAATTTAATGACTATTGGCATCTCGGTATGTTAAATCATGTAGAAAATTTCCTATGACTCCCACATTACGTAAACCTGTCAGAGATAGCTCATAAATCATATCAAATTCAACTGTCCCTATCGGAATGTCATCTAAAGAAGCTTCAGAAAGTAGAAATAAGTTTTTTAGCTCAGATATAATTAATCATGTTTGAAAAAATAGTCACCAACACAACCTCTTTGATGTATTCACACGTACAATAGAGACTTTAGATCCAATGTTTTTAACTTCAAGGTTACAACAAAGAATTAAAAAGTGCAACAACATAAGATGCAATCTGATGTAGGAGAACTATTAATCTTAATTACAAGTATTGTTAATGAAAACTTTGATGATGATTCTATTAGTGAAAATAATATAAATGGTTTTGAAAACAGTGATATGTATGAAACAAATGTAAATTCTGAAATATATGAACAAGATGATTTTATGATTTTTTATAATAAAAAATAGCAGACGTGGCGCAGTGGTTATCGAGTTGAACTTTTTACCCAAGGGGTTGCGAGTTTGAATCTTGCTTAAGCCATATAAGCAGTGTCAAATAAGATGGCAAAGAGGGTATCAACTCATTAAGTGCTCAAAGATTAGATCATTAGATTTTTATAAAGTTTTATTTAAAAATAAAATACATTAGAAGTAATACAAAATATTGCTTATAACAAGATATATATAAAAATAAGATCTAAAAATATGAATAAAAGTGAACAAAATATTTCGTACATTAACTTTTCTCTATTATTTGTTTGCAACATAGATAGCAGCAAGAGTTTTTATCTTTTGTAGAAAAAATTTTGTTAATATATTTATATTATATTCTATATTTTTATTTTAATAATATGGAAAAAATTAAGAGGGAAGGAGAGGGAAGGAGGAAGAGGAAGGAGAGCGCTAAGCCCACCACTTCCCACCACTTCCCTCTGTCTCCGCAATCTCTTTTAAAAAAAAGCATTATATTTTACTTTTTTTTATTGGCAACTTTTTGATATAAACTATATTTTGATGTATATAATGATGTAAAAAGTAAAAAATAATAACTGAACGTCAACTTATTGCTAAAAAAAATTGCTTAAAATTAGATATATATAAAAATAAGATCTAAAAATATGAATAAAAGTAAACAAAATATTTCGTACATTAACTTTTCTATATTATTTGTTTGGACTCATTTTGCAGTGTATGCACAATGGGGCCTAACAAAAGAAAAATGTTCAAAATTCAAACATTTTGAATTTTTGACATTTTTTTTTCTAGGGCATATAATACTTGAATAAATATTTTAAATTCATTCAATGGATTGCTAATTACTTGGACATTTCCAAGGAGAAAGTAAGTTTAGTCCTTTGAGACAGTGCTTAAAACGTGAAACTTGGGATTGATTCCATCAAGTCCTTGGATCTCTTATGTTTTATTTATTAACTGCAGCTAGATATCGAAAATGCCTCTATTGATCAGATTGCAGTATACGACATAATGAAGTAATTAGGAGAAATCTGAACTCATTTTAACCATTCGAGTTTAGCTAGCACCGAATTGAAAAGAACACAGAAAGAGTTAGATTTCAAAATTTGATACTTCTACAACTATTCTAAATTGTTATAGCATTATTTGTGGACATTAAAACGCGCGTGTGCGCGCGTGTGTATATGTGACTGAAGGAGGGAGAGGGTGTCATACACCCTCCACCCCTAAAGAAGTTGTTTTTCAAGATGTAGTCAACTTTTTGAGGAATATAATCGGCTGTTAGACTGAAGATTATCGCTGACTCGTCAGCTTTGATACTACTATGTACTTTAAGTTCAATCATTTACTACAAGTATTTGTATTTATTATATATTATATAAGAATTTATACTTGACATGAACTTTAAGTACATATTTTTTCCGCAGCTGTTGATCTAAGGTATAATCTATCACTTTTCCCTGATAAACAAAAATGTTTGGCTAAAAGTTACGTTTTATCGTAAACATTGGATCAAACTAGATCACAAAAAACGCTAATTCCTCACTAATCAATAAAACTAATTCCCAATTAAACAATAAAAGTTGTTAGCCTTCTATATAATATTTATATGCATCAACATTAAGAATGATAAATGAGAAAAGTTTTCTTACTTGAAATAAGGAAGAAGAAGAAAGAAATGGTAAGCCTAAAAAAAAAGAAGCAAAGAAAGATTATTGCAATAGCCAGATAAATAGAAATGAATTGACTGTTTTATGACAGAAAAATGAAATAGCAAATGTTAAAATGGACCAATATTTAGGTTAACTATCCACATACATACTGCTTAGCAAAGACTATTTCTGCTTCTACTTCATCTGTCTGTTTAGAGAGATTATTGCCAGAGGCAGCTCACATTTTTTATAAAAAAAGAGCTGGCTGTTACCCAAATCTGGAGAGCAACTCCTACATTCGCATCACAATACTTTTAAATTTTCATAAATCCTTGTGTTGATCACAAGGCTATTGTCATGTTATCAGGGATTAGATGTAAAAAAATGATAATCCTAGAAAAAAAGACCTAAAGTTAAAATTTCATTCAGATAAAAAAAATAACAACAGCAAAAAACGGCCTTTGATTTAGAACAAACATTTTTTTTCTAACGCAACCTTTAATTCAAAAAAAATATATATATATATCTTAAATGTAAAAAATTTGTGACAATTTTTTTTGATTATTTTCTTCTCTGACAAGATGTTGTAAATAATCAATAAATTTTATTTTTCTTATCTGTTTATGATATTCGATTAGAGATCTTATGTAGTTGATTAAGACCTTGATAAATAAGTTTCTATAAGTTCTCATAAAATTCTTATAATTATATAAATATCTTAAAATACGAAGCCTATTCTAAAATTTAATTAAATTGAAAGCCTGCTGTTTGGTAGTGATTGTGAGCCTAATTTCAAAATGCAAGATTTAGATTACTTTCAAAGCAAAAAACTAGGTACTGCTTTCCAACCTGAAAGTATTTGTGGCAATACACTAGAATGCCTTTTGTAGTTACCAATGCATGCATTTGTTAAGACATGAACTTATTGGCTGTTACTTTCCATTTATTAATCACTCTGCAACATGTGGTAATAGTCAAAACAAATATTGTGATAATCTGCTTAAGTTAAGATTAGCTGCCATAGTTGCTGGAGTTGGGTTTTATAAAAAGAAATACGTGTTTTCAACGGACACATATTTTTTAGCTCAGCATATATCATATCACTTTTTAAAACGTCATCTTCTGGAGCTTGCCCCTTTCATCAATTTACCTCACCCTGTTAATGCTAATTATTTGCAATTTATTATTGGATTATTCTCACACTGTACAAATAGATTATTATGTTTTTAAATAGAATTCTAGCACAAAATTCTGCTACCCGATTGCCACTTAATCGACAGATAATTACCATGAAACATTAAAAAAAGAGCTTGTTTAATCTTTTATGCAAGATGTTGAAGAGAACATTTCTTTCTCTGTAGAGACCAATACTTCTGACTTTGTAACATCAGCCTCACTTAAACAAGATGGAAGCTCTCTCACCTTCCATTCACACACTTTTCAAGGAAGTAAGCATTACTATTCATTAAAAGAGAATGAAGTTCAAGCAATAGTTAAAGTTATAAAATATTGACAGCATTTTCTTCGAGAATTTTCTGAATTTGCCTTGTCTCTATATTTTTATATTATCCAAAATTAACCTGACTAATTTAATTGTGGATTAGTAACAGTAGTTCACTTACATTTCCTCGTATTTGATATGAGCAACAAATTAAGAACAATTATATAATTCAGAAATTCTTTTTGCACATCAGGATAGGTAAATGCTGTTCTTTGTCATTTTGGTTTAATTGGTTTGTATTATCTTATTCATATAAGAAACCTTTCTTAATCAATGGAGGATGTAAAGCAAATATGTAGTCCTCACTAACGTCTGTGTAGCTTTTAATAAACATTATTGTCTGGGTCCTTGATTTTTTTAATTAGCTGTTCTCATAAAAAACATGACGCAAAGTAAATATGAAACTTTTGTAGATGAGGACCTGCTCATTGAAGTAAACCCTTATTATGCTTATGTGAGACTACGTGATGGTCATGAAACCTCAGCATCAATTAGACAACACGTTCCCATTGGTGAAGGGCCATAAGTATAAACTTTAAATAAATAGTAACTACCCTCCAACCTTTATCTCTAGCAATGAGACGTCTTTGACCATAAAAAGAAGAAACTTAAAAACGGCATAATCCCATAGAGCAAATCCTAAACTTTTTTAGACATATTATACTATACTTATTAAACTGAAGACATAAAGTATTAGAATGCACACAACAACTTAAAAGCTTAAAGACAAATAATTTTTATATGATTAAACTTTTTTTATATAAAAAATCATAATTTAAAGTTTTCATTAACATTTTCTTAACTTTCTTGCATAAACACAACAATGAGATTAAGATTAATTTTCTTTTCTTTACTCAATGAGAACCTGCCTCTTAAAAATTCTACTTACAGTTTATACTAATTCATAAGCCTCAAAAATAGCTATTAAAACTCGCGTAAATATATTGTAATTACACTTACACCGCGCAAAAAAATTTTCAAAAATTATCAATGAAAATGCCACCTGAAATACAATTTATTTGACCTCAAGGAATATTTAAATCCTTTACGCAATATAATCAGACTCCTCCTTAACCCTTTAGGGTCATACAAATAGTAGTCAAGATATTTTTTGAGCATGCACCTTTTTTGATCACTTCGTTTCAAAGTCACATCTATTTCTTAAATTCTCAGCTTCTTTGTACACTTTGCTTGTTTCGCTTTGTACACTTCGCTCTACACTTCGCTTGTTTTTAAACTAACAACTCTTCTTTTCAAATGGCTAGAACAACTCTTAACCAACCACACACTGGCAAATTATCCATCAATTGTCTACAGACTGAAAACACTGTTATTAAACACTATTATTAAACACTACTCTTTTGGTGAACTTTTTCAAAACTTTATCAAATCGATTCTTCAACTCGATTCTATTGTGCTGTGTTTCAATTGTATTGAGTATTAAAAAATGGACGCCATATCTTAATACATAATACAATGGAAACTAACTTGTTTAACCTACAATAGATCACAAGTAGAAAAGATTGATAATGATCAACAGAATCATATAAAACCTTTGTAACAAGAAATAATTATCACTTTTTATTAACTATATAAAACATAATATAATAAACGCGTATACTCTTGTAACATATTACTAACCTTGCTGAGTTAAGGTTACGTATAATTAATTAATGTTTACTTATCAGCATACCTAATTTAATTTCTTGTACCATCGGACGTCTTATAAATTAAACTTAATGAACACTTAAAAAATTATGCCTTTTTATATATGAAATGTGTTTTCTTATTATTACATAATTTTTAACAAAAAGTTGCAGGTACTTACTGACTCAAAATTTAAAAACACTTATAGCTCCTTAATGTTTGACCAAAAACGCACAAACGCACACACACACACACACATACACACATATATATATATATATGCATATATATATATGTAAATTTTGTTAGTGTATTTTACAAATAGAGTGCTCAATGTTCTTAAAGAACAGAGCAATAATAAATTAGTAAAAAAAACTTATCTAACTTTTTTCTTCAACTTGAAGTTTCACCATTGCTGGATCATCAAGAAGAGTTACTAAATCTCAAAAAAAATTCAATTTATAGAAAAAATATTTTACAGGAAGTTATGTTATTATAAAAAAACTTTTAAGTATTATATTTTTTTGGTTAACGGGAAGTTACAGAAAGTAATTATTAAATACATTTCTTTCGAATAGATATAGTTTAATTTGGTCATTTATTTTTATAACTTTTAAGAGGTATTTAGTTTTGTGCCTACATTTAGAAATTAGTTCAGATTTTTTATTTAATAAATTTTCCGGATTTAAATGAGTAATTTCAAATTTTTCTTGCAAACATAGCATACATTTTTTAGAAATGTTATTATAGGCAGGGGCAGATTTTAGAATAGACCATTGTAAATTAAGTTTTTATTTTTTTATTTTAAATCCCAAATTCATTTTAACAGCATAGTCTCTTTTGAATACTTTTTGTGTTTGGCCAACCACAAACGATTGTTTGTGGTTGCCATAACGTTTTTTCCATTCCCCCTCGGTTAGGCCAATATATTGTTTATCAGGATTATTTTTTGAGGAAACAATGCACTTGTATATTATGTAATTGAAAAATGTAATTTACAAGTGCATTGTTTCCTCACAAAATAACCCTGATAACCAATATATTGTTTATCCTTTTAAAAGGGTGTTGAAAGTTCTGAGATGATGTCTTTATTCCCGTCCGACCGGTGCTTACCAGAATAAATTAGTGCAAAGAAGAAATTCTTTGATAGAATACAAGTATTATGTACTTAATTCCTAAAACTTTCGGATATTTACCCAGAAAGTTCTTCACACAGTTTTTCATAGCCTTCGATGCTCTGAGTTCAATCGGGGACAAGGAATAAGTTAACTGTTGACTTTTCAAAAGTTTTCGAGTGTCTGGTCCAACAAAAACTCCTTCCTTAACTTTTGCAATTGACAGTTTTGGAAACGTTCCTTTATGATTTTCATTGGTTCGCCGTCAGAATGTAATGCCTTAACAAAGTTCTCAAACATGCCAAGCTTTATGTGCAATGGAGGTATAATAACTTTGTCAGACTAAACAAGTAACCCATAGCGAATATTGTGAACACAAAGGGTTGAAATGTCTCGTGCTGGTCACTTATTCCTGATGTAATGCTCATGTTTTGCGCGGCTATCCCACAAACATATGAAGCATGTGTATTTCACGTAACCTCCTTGCATACAACTTTCAGATCCGAGCAAACTCTCCACTAAAATGCGTCATAACGAACAAGCTGCAAAATAGATTTCATAGTTTCATAAGATTCTTTTGCTATAATCGAGTAAGCAATCGGGATGGCTGGATATGCGTTCTCATTATGCAAAAGGACCACCTTTACACTTCTTGTGCTGCCATCGATGAACAACCACTAGTCATTCTCCACTTGTGTATAGATACCCATATTCATCAACAAACCAGGAATATCACAGTAAAATACAAAGTTATTGTCTTCACTTCTCTTAAAAAACGGCACGTAAGCTGAGTCTCTTGTCTTATGAACAGACGTTCTCGTTTCCTTAGCAAGGACACAGAATTTTATTAGCATTGAACCAGCCAAACACGCATCCTGTTTTCACAGGCCAATTTTCCTAACAAACAAGTCCAGCTGTCTCTGGCTGATAGACTTCGGCTCGTCGTTAGGCAGCCAATCGTCATCATCTTCATCGCTCTTCTCCATGTTCTGAACATAAACATCATCACTCAAAACAACATTGAGAAGATCAAAAGAAAACACAAGAGGCTCTTCTCCCTCATTATATGCTCTCGGTCTTATCACTGATGGTAAGTCAGGGTAAATTATGCTGTTGGCTATACTTCTGGTAAATTGCGCCGTGTGTGTCAAGCAAAAATAGCAATCAGTTACATGACCTTTTTGGTCACGCACGACACAGGTGTGGAAAAAGGCATTCTCTTCAATTTACCCTTAGGCCACAGGAACAGGTTAGACAGACACTTAACACAGATCTTATGGGGGGGGGGGCGAAAATCTTGTCCTCATCCACCTAGTTTCATCTTGAAATAAGCATAATACAGGGTCTTAACTTGAGGTGTAATGGGACGCTCATCTCCTTCAAACATAAACCTCCCACAAATGTAACAGAACTTGTTCGGATCGTTATAGCACTTCCGTCTCTGAGACATTCCAAGTGATCTGAAACAGCAAAAATAGTTATAAAACAGTAAGAATTCATCAAAACTGAAACTTAACATTTGATCACGTGAATTGAATGATGGATGAAGAATTAGATATAATTGCCAAAAATAAATTGGTTCGTTTCAACAGTTAGAGTTATCACCATTTTCACAAATTTGTTCTTCAGCTCAAGTAATAATAATGTTAAGTGATAATACATGATAATTACTTTAATATCAGGTCAAATAAATGTATTTGTCCTTTATATTCATTAGAGTAAAAACATCATAGAAATTATAACCATCAACTTCTCTTAGTATAAGTATATTAAAAATGGAGAAATAAAAATTTCCTTTTTACAAAAAAGTGGTTAGACCTAGACTATCAAAACTATACTTTTTCTGTCATCATTCATTAAGTACTAAATGTTTTTGTTACAATTTCTTTTGTATAAAAATTTATGTGTAGTGTTTAACTAAATAATGAATGATATGTATGAACGAATATATGTATAAACATAATCTGGGTGTACTTCAGATTTATCTAATGCAAATATGTGCGCAAAAAACGTTAGAAAAATAAAAAATTATAATCTAAATTCGATTATTAAAATTTATAGAAAAACTCCACTTTCTGAATTTATAGAAGACACATGAATTGCATTTAAAAGAGTTGATTTGGTGGATTTTTTAATGGTCCAAGTTTTAATATCAAAACAAAGTTCAAATTGGATTGTAGAGTAGAATTATTGTTTAGTTATTTACAGTTATAGTTTTGAATAACAATGGTTCCATAACATATTTTTTTAGTCATAATAACCATGACAAAGATTCTACTACATTTTTTTAGAAATTCATGAGAATAGATATGTGTGAAAACTGTAATGTTTTTACTAAAACTCGTTTCAACTATGACCCATTTTTAGATTTTTAAAGATTTTCTTTGGGTCAAGAATTCTTAATTATTTTTGTTTTCAGACTACATTTAATTTAGGTTAAACTTAATTCTTTATTGAATAAAATTTTTTTTCATAGGACCCAAGCAAGTTCTTCTTTTATTGCCGCAAACCATTAAAACAGTAATTGCAGATGGCAAGTTTTTTCAAAGATCGCCTGTTTTTAAAGCTGTATTTCCTCTTGTTGGAAACAGTATGATTGTATCTAATTTTGAAGATCATCATTGGCAAAGAAAGTTGTTTAATCAAGCCTTCACTTCGCATCAATTAAAAATTTATTTTTCAGCTTTTACAATGCATACTGATTTACTAATGAAGGTTAGTTTTTTTTTTTAATGTAGGTAAGTTTTTTTTGGTAACTGTAAGATTTTTTATGAGATATGTAATTTATATGATGGATTTATTTTAGGTATACATCTTATTTTATTTTGATTTTAACTAAAATTAGCTTTATTCTAATAAACAATGATTGCTTTAAGATATTTCATTTTCAATAAATCAGAGTTTAAATAAAGTTTGCGTTAGTTTTAAGTAACATTTGAAAGACGCATATCAATCATGCCGTGATTGATAAATAATTAAGGGACTATAATTTTTAAGATAACTGATAATTCTATTGCTGATATATATATATGGCTATATAAAAACTTTTCTCAACTAAAGTTATTTCCTATTTTGGGCAAAACTATTCACGAGTTTAGTATAATGCAATAATCAAAATTAGTTATTTACTTTTACTTTAAAATTGAAATTGTGAAGATAAACTGTGATGATATCTTTTAATTTTAATTTAATGTAAACGTATTTAAGAATGTAACTTTTTTCTAATTTTTAGCCACTTTATTTGGTCATAAGGTAATAAATTTTAATCTCTGTTAAATATTACATTATTTCTTTCCTTTTTGTAATGATGCTTTTTAAGTTGGTTATTAAGTAAGGTACAAGGCACTTGGCGTGTCCCAGATAAATATCCGGCACGGTGTATAATACAGCCGTGGCGCAGTGGTTTAAGTTCTAGCTCGGAACACATGGGTTTGAGTTTCGACGTTGGCATTAGCCCTATAAATAGCATTGGTAAGTAATGAGGCTTGACTTCCAAGTTAGTTACTCTTCTGCGGTGCTCTATGACATGACCGTAAGGACATCTAGGATCACTTCAAAAACTAAAAATATATATATATATATTTCAGGGCCGAATAGGAGTATTACTCGATGAATAAAATAAAGTAGCTGGATAATAACTTTATCCAATTTTTAATATACCGAATATTTCATGTTAAATACATTTGAAAATTGAAAGATTTAAAAAACGTAGAAATTTAAAAAACTTAGAAATTAATATTTGCATTTTGATGATAATAATAACATTCGTTCAGGTTGAGGTAATAATGCTGAGAAAATATTCCATTAGAATCTGTTTCGTAATGAGCCAAGTGGTAAAAACTTTCCCGGTCTGTTTTATTTCTACTCGTTGCTGTAAAAATCATCACAAGGCAAATAACACAGTGTGATTGTTTTATCTGCAAAATTGGCGAAACCAATGGAAAAAAGAAACACCCTCTACAATTCAATGAAGGTCACCCTCTATAATTCAATGAACGTCAAGCTAGTCCTCAAACTCCTACAAATGAGAAACTGTCATATCTGTCCTTGCTCGTGAACATCCTCATCATTGTTTACAAGGAAAACGTCATAAAAACCTCAGAGAACTTGCATTGGCAGATTGAATAGGTGCAGAAAAAATTGCATTCACTGTGATTTTAAGCAAAGATGCATTACCGAGAGGAACAGTTTGAATCAGTCAACCACAAGGAATGCCATTGGCTTTAAGAAAAGATAAATGTGCAATAATATTGTAATTAAAATTATAATATTTATTTTTTGTAAACCAATCAGATTAAAATTAAAATTTTAATCTGATTGGTTTACAAAAAATAAATATTATAATTTTAATTTATAATGTAATTTTTAGGGCCACCAGCTGCACAGCATCTCTTTCCTTTGATTGTTCAATACGGTTTCAATCCAAGAGAATACGGGGCTTTCAAATAGTAAAATGAAAAAACTTGGATTTATTCTCAAATAGATTAGTCTCGTAAGGATAGTTGAAACCAACTTTCAGCAAAAACTTTCTGACAGTTGTAAGACATTGAGAGTCTACTTCACCACAATCTTCTTAAAACTCAGAAGCCCGCTCAGAAGATCTCTAAGTGGTTCATTGCTAGGACGTACATCAGTTAAAAGAAAAATTCGGATTGTCGCAAGAACTTTAATGCTAAGCTATTCTAAAACGTGAAATAGATGGTGGTAGCACTTTCTTGAAATTGATTTTAGGCTTAATCGGCTCGATGAGTCTGAGCCACATAGTCCTCTTCAAAAGTCAGTCAAACTTTGGTCACAAAAGGGCCACAAAAGCGCAGGGTTAAGAAGCAAATGATTATGACAATTGCAGATTTACACCAGAATACTTTGAAAATATTAAGGTAAATTTTTAAGTCATTGATGTGGACAAAACTTGCTCTCTCTGCTCCTTGGTTATCCCATGTGACATAAAACTTGGTAACATAATTTTTGGACTTCAACTTCATAGTCGCAAACACCCATATTGTTAGTTTTATATTGAGTCTTTTAAACTCACTGCATGTGGAAAACATTGCACCTTTGGAGGCATTATACAGCAATACAAGAGATTTTTCCAATATGGAGGTGGTTTGAAAAATGCTAAAGCTTTCTTCAATGCTGTTAACCTCCTTTGCTTCCTTTTTCTAACCAAACAAATGAAACATAAACATGAATATGTTGAATGTATATGAGATAAACAGATTGTTCAAACACATGTTCTTTATATATAATCAGTTTAAGAATCTTACACCAAACAACTTTGAAACAAAACTTAAAATAAATCAAAACAATAACTTCTCTCTAAGATCTAATGAGAGGCTCGTATATAATATATGTCTCGTAATTTAACTAAATATAAAGAGTACAGCATAACATACCGAAGCCTAAGATATGAAACAGCTTTAAAAATAATGATTTTAATATGGTAAAATCTGTAAATTTATATAAGTCTCATATCAAAAAATTTTTTAAATCAAATTAAAGCTTTGAAATTTGATATACAAATCTTTTTGATAATTCATACCATTAAACTTAATTTTATATATTATGTTTTATTTTTTATTTAACCTGAATTATATTTATATGAATTTATTCTATTTTGAGCTTTTTACTTTAAATATGTAGCTTCGTTAAAATATATTTCATATTTTAACGGACTCTTATATAACATTTTTAACAATTTTATTTACCTTAAACTTGCTAAAAGCCGAAATAGGGGTTCTAAGGAAAGATTGTGATGACTTTGGTTATCCATATTTGCTTCGAGACACTGTTTGTTTATATAAATCATTTTTTTTATTTTTATGAAAACATTTTTTCGTATTTGAAAACGTTTCTTTGTATTTTTATTTTTTAATTGTATGAGCAGCAAGAAAAAAAAAAAAAAAGGAAGGAAGGGGGTTTTCGGAAGTTTTTCCTTTCACAAATTTTACTATCTTTTTGGTGTGGTCAAAGACATTGTGAAAAGCCTGGTACAAAAATAGCTGAAGGCCATGATGGGCTTCAAGCCATTCACACCCCTCTTTAACCTTAACGTAGTGGCCACCACAATAACAATGATTGCATGAAATTGCTCAAAAAGGTGAATGAGCTGAAATTTCTTGTTGAAACTGAAGGTCATTTAGAAGCCCTGGATTTCAACCGTACTTTGTAATTCATTAAAGGTTGTTGTTTCAGCTTGTTTTAGCTGTTTACTTTTACCTGATTATGTTTTGAAAATTGAAGATTTTAAATCCAGTTTTCTAAGGTCCCAGATTTCTTAACTCCAACGCTTCATGCTGTTTTTCAACATGCTCAACAAATTATCATGGTGAACAAAATTAAAAAAAGAATATTAAAATAATTCAGGAATCATTTTATGTATTTCTATTTAGTATTAAAACTTTTTTGTGTGAAATATTTTTTTTAGGAAGTCATAAAGTGTTATAAGTTGAAATAAATATCAGTTGTAGAAAAATGATAATAGATCTGTTAAATTCAATACAAGATTTTGAAATAAATCATAATGGATACTTTGTTGCATACAGTGTCACCTCTTCAAGGTATTTTGATGGGAATTTTCATTCGCATTAGGGTTTCCAATTTCAAGGGTGCTTTTCATTAATAAAATATTAAGCGTGTATACAAAACAAATGCGAAAGAGTAAATAGGTCATTTTTTCAGTGGTTTTATTAATATAATTTTAATTGTGTTTGTATTTTATTGCCAACATAAAGCAATTTCAAAAAAATGTTTTAGTTTTCCCATTTAACTTAAAATAAGTTTTAAAAATTACAAAAGAAGAAGACGTAAGAAAAAAATATTTTGCCCAAATATTTGGAAAATCTGAATTGAAGCTACAATTCAATAGCAGAACTGTTGTAAATAAATCTCAACACCGTTAGTCATGTTATTTAGCGTAATTTCTAAACAAAATTAATTAAATACAAATTTGGTAATGGAAAGGAGGTTTTTCAAGAAATTGGTTAGAAAACTGAATAACAACTTTATGACTAACCTTAGCTTCTCACTAAGGAAACGCGCAAAAATATAATAATTTTCTCATAGTTTAGTAGGAAAAGTTCGAAATAAACATGTATTTCAAGCTTTCAAATCACAAAAGTGTCTAACCGTTCTAAAATTCAAAATAAAAGTGCAAAAACTCACCGAAGAAAGTTTTGGGACAAGAATATTTCTAAAAATTTCTATAAGATTGAAGATGATAAAACTTATATAAAAAACAATCATCAGCAAATTTCTGTTACTGTCTTTTACAAAGCATAAATATAGAGGAAAGGCAGATAAGAAACTTTAATACACAAAACATGATAAGTTTGCTAAACTTTGTTGATTTGGCAAGTTATTTGCAGGTATGACAAAAAAATCAGCACACTACATTTCTGACTCCACACTTTCTGGTAAAATACATGTAAAAAAGTGTATAATTTATTTTATATTGTATAATTTAGAAAGAATTTTTTATCTCTTACTAAATTATACAATAAAAGATACGTGTTCGTGCCTGATTAATCATCATGTCATTATATCAAACTGGCTATGGGATGGTATAAAAAATATGACGTGAAAGTTATGTTTAAAATAGCTGATCCTCCAAACTGCCGAGATTTGAAAGTTATTGCGAAGCAATAAGTAAGTATTAATTGAAAAATAAAAAATAAAAAGCTATGCACAAACGTTAAAGATTTGAAAACTTTATTTTAAAAAAATCAATTAGTTTTGACTATTGTTGTTCTGTGTGCAAGCTTATGGGTACCACCAAAACAAAAGTTCGAATATTGCTTAGATGCCAACACGAGTAAATTAATTTCTTTGAAATCTAATATGCTCTTTTATTATTGTATTAAAATTAATACTTAGTTCTAAATAAAAGTTGATTAAGGTAAAGTGGTGCAACATTGACAAATCTTATCCTGACACAAGAGAAAATATATTATTTCTCTTAATATGACAAAACTATTGTGATAGGAAAAATTATTACGAGTTTACCAATGATATTGCTGCCATATACATAAACTACATAAAAAAGTATTATTAGTATTTTTAATAGCAAAATATTGATTTAGTTAGCAAGACAATGAAAGCTTTAAATTCAGAAATATTTTTAAGAGTATTTGTTGTAAATCTAGTTTTAAATTCTCTAACTAATATAGACGCTACAATTCAATAACAGAATAGTTGCAAATAAATCCCTACACCGTTAGTCATGTTATATAACGTTTTTCCTTAACAAAATCGATTAATTGGAAAGGAAGTTTTTCAAGATATAAAAAGTGGTAAGAAAATTATTCTTTTAAGAGTTTGCTTCTAGTTCTTCACTTTACTCTTAATTGTTCTCCTTCCTAAGACTAAACGGCTTGACTCTAGTACCACTGACCCAGCTTTTTAAGAAAATTCCATCAAAAGAGATCTAAAAAGGGAGTATTCCAAAAAGAATGACGATTTGATTAAAAATTATCAATATGCAGTTGTGATTAAGAAAGTACGAAAACCTTCTTTATTTCAAAAGAGAACTTTTTTAAATTTACCTTTATCTCGTTTTCCATATATATAAATTTTATACGTATCCTGCAACATCATTAAAACATTTTAAAAACTGGTTAAAACTAATTTGTTTTTATTTACATTTTTACAGAAATAAATTCAAAAGTTAAGTTACCAGATTGCAATAAAGCAACTGAAAAAAAATTAAAATAAAGAAAAAACAAAAAGCAACAAGTAATAAAAAATGCTTTATTACTTACTAGGTTGCTTTTGACAAGAGAGTGTTAAGCAACAAAGAGTTTTTTGTCTTTATCTTACTAAATAATTATTTTAGTAAGTTTTAATAATTTTGGAAATAAATAAAACAAAAAATTACAGCAAATCTTTTTTTTTTTACAGTTGTGGTCATGTATATGTGATAGAAAAAATGGCACTAACTTAAATGTTTTGAGTGACTTGTCTAATCTTTCATTTGATATTATTGGTGATGTTGGTTTTGGCTATCAATTTAACACTATTACATCTCATTCTGGCAATGATTTTACAAAAGCACTTCGAAGTTATATTAAATTACGATTTAATTCTAGTGCAGTGCACAATGTTCTGGTAGCTTATTTTCCATTCTTAACGCGTTTTTTACCAATGTTTGGAAATCCTAAAAATGCTGAGCAAGTTATTTACAATACCCTGAACATGGTTTGTTTTTGCATTTTTGTAGTGATTTTTTTGTGTGTATTTTTATATAATATGCTAATTTGAATACAATATGTCATATATAAAAACAAATACAAAATAAAATACCAAATACAAAAGGCCATCTAAATCTTTTAAAATAAAAGTTACACAATAAAAACCGATCATTTTTGGTATAATTTTTAACCTTAAAGGTATAATTTTCTACGTTTAAGGTCTAGAATATTTAACATTCCCTTAGAAAGAAGTTCATTTTCCTTTTTATGTGTGTATAACTAATATTACAAACAATCAGTTAATTTTTTATTTTGTTACCCAAATTAAGTAATGCTTTCATATATATATATATATATATATATATATATATATATATATATATATATATATATATATATATATATATATATATATATATATATATATATATATATATATATATATATATATATATATATATATATATATATATATATATATATATATATATATATACATCTATAAATATATATATATATATATATATATATATATATATATATATATATATATATATATATATTTTTTTTTTTTTTTTTTTTTTTTTTTCCCTTAAAGATTTTGCTCAATAAATAAATAAAATCTAACCTTAGATCCATAATTGCTGGAGATGTAACCCTTTGTTAGTTGTTGTAGAGGTTGTTTTATCTGTTTATTAGTACATTTTGCAATATTAATTTTATATAAGTTTAATAATTTTTTATACTATTTATATTTATGAATACTGATTTTTTATACTATTTATATTTATGTACACTTATCTTATTTCTATCTTTATGAATAAAAATAATATTACGCTAGAGTTTTAAAATTTTTATAAAAAGTCTTAAAACCAATTTTCTGATTTTTAATCCAAGTTGAGGTAAAAAATAAATTAGTTTTAGTTTTTAATAATTATCCCGTTATTACTTAAATTTAAACCGATTCTGAGAACCGAGATCCAAGTATATAGCGACAAAAATTTCTACTAGTCACCTTATTATAAGTTCAGAAACAAGTTAAATTTAGTATAGAATCATTACATGCCGAGCGGACTAAATCTTTATGCTTTCAATATAAATGATTTCAGATTTTGTTAAAACTTGGTGGGTTTGTTTATTTTAGTAAGTAAAACAAATCTTGACAAACTTTATCAATGCAAAGGTATGTATTGATTCTATATTTCGGCATGTAATGATTCTATACTAAATTTAACTTGTTTCTGAACTTATAATAAGGTGATTAGTAGAAATTTTTGTCGCTATATCCATAATGGATTTCCGGATGTATGGTCACACTTTCTAAAATTAATTATGAATGTATAGGATTGCATGTAGTTTTTTTTTTTTTCTTCTGCATTTTTGAAATATTAACATTTTTTTTTTTTTTTTTTAAATTCACCTCCCCAAGGCCGAGAAGGCCACTACAGATGAGGAGGCTACTTAATTATGGTTTTAACTCTCTCTCAACTCTATAACTCCGAAACACGAACCTTGACGAACAAGGCCGCTGCGCGGAGAAACACATTGAACGCGGTACTACCAGGGATGTGGTGGGAATCGAACTCGGAACCTCTCGCTTATGAAGCGAGCGCTCTATCACTACACCACTACCGCATAACATTCATTTAAACATTGTTAAATGATACTTTCTTTATCTATAAAGTAGTTTGAGATTGTAGAATAAAACAATCGTGGTTTCTTGGTCCTGGATTTTGTTAAACAAGTATCATATCATTACAATTTCTAGTTTTTCTAATTTAAAGTTTATGAAATATAATATAATTTAAAGCCATTTAAATGTATATAAAATGTGTTCTTATGATGTTTTGTCTGATTTAATACAAACAGTTTTATATTTATTGTACTGATTTATACAAGCTCAAATGGTTCTATAAATAAACATTACACAATAAGGTTTTTTTAATAGTTTTTCGTCTATTAAAAAACATAAAATGTTTTTTAACTTAAACCTCTTACAATTTTAGTTTACAGATTAAAAATCAAAATTTACTTGACAAAATTAGGCAACGCACTTACCAAAACACATCTTTGTAATGGCACATGCGCATCCGGGTTGCTTATATAAATATTTTTATGGCTTATCTTTATAATTTGATCTGACTTTACAGGTTAGAGCTGCACTCGACAGTTATTTCTAAAGTTTAATTAAACAGGAAAATTTTGATTTTTTATAGTATAATCTTTTCAAAAAATATCTTTTGAAAAACAATATTTAAGTTTTTTATATCATCAATATTTGTACTTTTATTTTTTTTTTTTTTTTTTTTTTGCCGTTAAATAATACATACAGTTTCGAAGCACATAAATAAAAATAAATATCGGCAGGGCAAGAAGAAGACTAATTTAGCCTTATCACCGAGCCCTATTCTCACGTATTTACAAAAATCGTAATATTTAAATATCTATAGTTAACAAACTATTTATAAAAAAAAAAAATAAAAAAATAAAAGTAAAAAAGTAAAAGAGATAACAATTCCTTATCATTTAAAGAAAAACTTAAAGAATAAAACTTTAAGGAAAGAGTAAGATCATTTTTTCAGAATAAGAAAAAATAAATAAGATATTATCATTTATTTAAGAATTAAAAATTTAAAGTAAGATTTAAAAATTAAAAGTAAATAAATTAATATACACCATAGAAATAACAAAAATAAATTAGTCAACTTCATAGAAATAAGGTAAATAAATTAGCAAACGTCATAGAAGTAATACCATAATTAAGATAATACAAAAAAAAAAAAAAAAAAAATGTTGATACACTCAGTGACATAATTTTGTATTAATTATTTTATGTATTTGAGTTTTAATTAAAAAAAACATTTAAAATCGGATATATTAAAATCCATAAGTAAGAATGCTTGTTTTGATTCATTTTTAAACTGCTCTATACTAGTTTTATATGTATTTATAATTTTGGGAAACATTTTCCACAAGTAGGGTCCACGATAAAGAACTGAATATGAAGTTAATTTTGAATTATATTTTGGGACAACAAAGTTGTTACTTGAAAATTTTGTTGGATATTTATGAACTATTTTGTCAAAATAGGATTGAAATATTTTAGGAGATAATCCTAAATTTGTTTTATACATGAACATTAAAACTTGGTGTAAGTTGATTTTATATATATTTAATGCTCCAAGTATACGCAGAAGAGGCTCACAAGGTAGTGTTCTATTAGCTCCAAAAATTATTCCGCACGCGTGTTTTTGTTTACAGTACAATTTTTTTAATTTTGTATGGTTTGTACTTGCCCATGCAATATTGCAGTAAGTTAAATAACAATGAATAAAAGAGAAATATAAACTTTTCAAAAAACTACTGCTTAAAAATGGTTTAGCCCTATATATCATTGCTAAACTTTTTGATATTTTATTTTCAATACTTTTTTTATATAACTCCAACGTAAATGTTCGTCTAAGATTACGCCTAGAAAGTTTACTGAGTTTTCTCTTTTAATGTTAGTGTTATTTATTATTAGATTAGGCAATTTGATAGGAATATTTTTTGATTTATTAACTTTGTGGAACAAAATAAATTTGGTTTTATCCACATTTAGAGAAAGTTTATTACTTTTGAACCACTCATTAACTTTCAATAATTTTTCGTTTGTTGTTTCAAATAGTGTATTAGTATCACTGTGGGAGTAAAAAAGATTGGAGTCATCTGCAAAAAGAATACAATTTAATGGGTCTGTTGCTAAATTTAAATCATTAATATACACTAGGAACAACAGTGGTCCTAAAATAGAGCCCTGGGGAACCCCACAAGTTACGGCAGTCGGAATTATTTGTTTTTGTTCATAAACTATAAATTGTTTTCTATCGGCCAAATAACTTTTGAACCAAAGTAAATTGTTATTTTTTACATCATAGTGTTCAAGTTTTTTTATTAGTATATTATGATTAACGGTATCGAAAGCTTTTGACAGATCAATGAAAACTCCTAAGGTAAAGTAGTTACTACTGAATGCACTTGATATTTAATTTACTAGTTCAATCACTGCATGCTCCGTTGAATTTTTTTTTTTTGAAACCAAATTGTTTTGAATACAGCATGTCGTTTTCTGATAAGTGATTAAAAAGTCTATTGTACATTATTCTCTCAAGTTATTTTGAAAAACAAGGTAAAATAGATATTGGCCTATAGTTAGAAATATTTGAGTCATCTCCGGACTTAAATATCGGCGTGATTCGTGCAATTTTAGCTTTTCAGGGACGATACCTGTTTTAAGTGAAAGATTAAATATGTGAAATAACGAGGGTTCTATTATATTATATACTGATTTTACAACATTAACGTTAATTTTATCAAATCTAGGCAAAAAAAGGAGGTTTGCAATTCAATTAGTTTTAAATTAGGTTCATCCATGACTTTATCGTAACTTTTTAAATAAGATTCAAATGGTGTTGAATTCATAGGAATTTTTAATGCCAAATTCGGACCATTATTGTAACGAAGCTGTTTAGTTTTTCAGCAATAATTGATTTATCATAAATTGTGTTTTTATCAATTGTTATTTTTTTTGGCAGAATGTTTCTCGCATAAATATTTTTTCCTATTATTTCTTTAATTACACTCCATGTTTTTTTAGTGTTTCCGGTGGCTTTGCTTAATAGCTTTGCATAATAAAGCTTTTTTGAGTTCCTTTTTGTTTTTTCAAATATATTTTTATAATTTTTATATGTCATTTCGTTTTTATAAGTTTTTTTTTTCAAGTACTTATCATATAACTTTTGTTTTCTTTTTGAAGATTTTAGTAACCCGTTAGACATCCATGGAGTTAAAACAGTTTTGGTTTTTACAGTTATTTTTTTTTCAGGAAATGCTTTATCATATTGTTTGCAGAATTGATTTAAAAATAGATCATATGCGTTGTTAACGTCATGTGACTGCAATAACAAATTCCAATCAACGTTGTCTTTTAAAAGATTTTGAAATTTTTTTACCGAGTTTTCATTATGTTAAAAATGTTATGTTAAAAATTTTGACATTACATCTAGTAGGCCTTACATAATTTAATTTTCTAAAACAACAAATGCAAAACTAATAAAAAAACTTGGGTTTGATTTTGCTTCATAAAGGATTTTTTGAACTAATTTATTTTTCAAAAATAGTAATGTATACGTCAATATTATGAAAGTTTGAAATTTGAAATACCTTTAAAAGCAACCAGAGCAATACAGAAGAGTATGGAGAAGTGTTAGGCGACAAAAAATTAAAAAAATAAACAAATAAGTACTGATTATAATTGTAGTTACAACGAAAAGTAAATTAAAATAATATTTTAATAGGAAGGATAATGTCTAAAAGTTACAATAAAATATTTTTTAGAACTTTTTTAAATCACTATTAATTAAAGTAAACAATTAGGTAACTTCTTTTCTATTTAGCAGATATCATTATGTCTTCCGACGTGTGGTAAGAACCACATTTTAAAAAAATATATTTGTAGGGGTGAAACAGAACAAAGAAAATAATTGATGTCCTGTTTCTCCCCTATTGTTTTTGTCCAATGGTACGGCGGAGTATTTTTTTACAATACTTTGATGAAGATTTCGTGGTTCTCAATTTTTATATTTTCAAACAATAATTTATGTAAACATAAAGTTAATTTACAATAGTACGGTTCCTCCAGAACCGTACTATTGGGGTAGAATCTAAAAATCTATTTTGTTATAAATCAGTGTTCAAAATGATGATTTACTTGTTAAAACCTGCTTGGTTAAACTTGTACTTTATATAAAAAAGATATTATTATTATCCTAGAAGTATTTTTTATTGTCCTAGTTCTCCCAAATCTTTCATACGACTTTTTATTAGTTACGAATGATTAAGTAAATTAACTTCATTATCACTTAATTTGCATATTTAATCAGCTTATGTTGGTTAATGACTAAATTATAATTAGCTTATGTTGGTTAATGGCTAAATTATAATCAGCTTATGTTGGTTAATGACTAAATTATAATATTATTTTAATGAAACTTTTAATCAAATTATCATTAATTAATTGTATCCCTAATAAAGTTACGCCTTGTTAACACAATTGATTGTTAATTTTGTTTTGTGGGATGTCTACAAAAGACTCCAATAGATGACTTTGTCAATACATTTTTCAAATGATAAAATATTTTATAATCGTAATCAAAAATATATTTACCAATGTCGTAGAGTTCATTATTCTGCCCAAGCATTACTTTTTACTGTGCTGAGTTAAAAGAATTTAAATGAGAATTACAAATAAATGTATAATAAAATTTACAATAAAATAAAAAATTTATATAAATTATTTTTTTATTTAGCTTATCGATAAGCGTAAAAAAGAAATAGAAAATGGAATAGTAAGAGAAGAGAAAGATTTTTTATCAATTGCTTTAAAAGATCAGCACCAAGAAAAGAGCAAACTGACCAATGATTTGATTAGAGATAATTTAATGACACTTTTAATTGCTGGTCATGAAACTACTTCTACTGCCATGTTGTGGTGTTTATACGCATTAGGAACCGTAAGTTAACATTTTATTGTATTTGCATTGAAACTTTAATTAATAGCCATTACTTTATTAGTTAATATTCTAAGTTTACCTGAAGAGTAAGTGACTGTCATTTAATTTATTAAAGTAGATAGCTTTGTATGCTATAATACCTAAGATAGTGGCTGGATAGCTCAGTTGGTTAGAGCGTCAAACGAAAAGTTATTACCCTGACTGTTGTACAATAAGAGTTCCAATCCTGCCATCGCAGTACCGAAGTACTACTCAGTGCTTGAGTAGTACTACGGTACGCAAAAATTTTTGTCAATAACGGATGCTGCTTTGGATTAGTTTTACTGACTATTTGTCGCTGTTCCTATGCTAAGACAACAATATCTTCGGAGATAAAAATTTTGTATAGAAAAATATAGCATGAAAATTAAAATAAAAAGAATTAAAAATAAAAAACAATAATATATATATATATATATATATTATTGTTTTTTCATAATATTTTATAATATATATATATATATATAAAAACAATAATATATATAATATTAAAAAACAATATGTATATATATATATATATATATATATATATATATATATATATATATATATATATATATATATATATATATATATATGTACGTACACTACCGTCCATAATTATTTGAATGGTCGTACTTTTCGATATAAGATATCAAAGTTTTACTTACTATTGGAAGAGAAACTGAAAACAAGTCTATTTAAATAGATCTTCCTATTTTTTAGATATACAAAAGAAATTAATATAAAGTCCCATTATAATAGTTTATAATTTACTTGTCTTTTAATCACGCGACAATAACTGCCGTACATATTCTTGGCATACTATTTAACGGCTATATAAACCGGTTAAACAAATCATTCTATTCAATATTTGATCGTTCTCAAACTTAGTTGAATAACTTAAACAATTTTTTGAAAAACGTATTTTGAATTTAAGCTTTAAGCCAGTTACTTCTGAAAAATTAAATGACTTTCCATTAACCTATCATCCCGAAAGTCTAGCATGATTTTTTAAACATATGAATGATGACCCAGTGGGCATGCGTCGTCTGGAGGACGTCCGCTAGACGTCTCAATGACGTCAAGACCTTTAATGGACGTCTCCCAGACAACGCATGTCCACTGAGGATGTGTAGGATGATTTATTAAATTAAAATCAGATAAGTATTAAGTATGTATAGTTTTACTTTAACCATAATTTGCTAATAAAAGTTAAATTAATTATGTATCCTCAAAAAAAAAAAAGACTTACTAATAAGTGTTATTTTATTTAATATTATAATTGGTTTCATTATATTATTCCTAATTTTTCAAAAATTAATCAACGTCCCGATACGGTTATCACAAAACCTGGTATTAACAACCTAGCTGACCCATGAGCAGTATTTATATGGGGTGATAGCTTACTTATCTAGGTACCCTACAATGCCAATTTTGTAATCTTTGAGTTTTTCCCTCTAAAAAATTGAAGTTTAATGTTAAGTTCTACTTTAAAGATACTTACAGTTAAGATGACACTATTTGCCGGCGCTTACACCTGAGAGTACATTAAGAAAAAAATACAGAAGGTTTAAAGTCTTTGAAACTAGTATTTTACATATACGATTCTTTTACATAAGTACTTTTGGTTTCGCAATGAGTAATATTGGTACACAAAGAATCTGATGATTTTATTTTTTTATCATGGTTTAGTTTAAATATTTTATATTAATTTCCACTTTATTGACAGAGGGTTTGCTATAGTTTTTTAATGGAGGCTACTTATTGGTAAAAGTTTATACAAATACCAAAAGGGTTAATCTTAAAAGTTATAAGTTGAGCATTCGATACGTTGTATGGACGTTCAATATCATTTTCTTATTTAAATCTAACCAAAAAGTTGAAGCTGTTCTAGTAAAAAATAATAATAATTCTATTAAGATTTAAAGCTATATTAAATTTAATATAGTCTCTGACAAACAGTAATCTAATCAAAAAAGATTGGCTAAAAAATTAATAAATAATTATGTTATGTTTACTTAAGTTACTAGGTGACTCTGATATGAACTGTTTGTAATAAAAATATTTAGAGAAATATTCATAACTTTGGTTATTGAAATTGTTCCCAGCCATTCCAACCATTTTGAAGGTTGCTTTAGGAAAACTGTTTCAATAGTTTTCTTTTTGTTTTATTAGAAAATTCTATGAGTTTAACACTTCACATGTTGATTGTCAGCTTGGTTTGAATTTTATCTTTCTATTACCAGCTGATCCAGTGACGCATAATGATGCAAGCAACATTATCATAAATTTGGCGAAAAAGTTTACAAATCACGTTTTTTTCTTCTTGACTTTGTTATTAAATTCAACTTAAGTAATGTTACTTAAGTAATTGTTATTAAATTCAACTTAAGTAATTGTTATTAAATTCAACTTAAGTAATTTGTTGATAAATTATATATCTTAATCTAAGTATACGTTGCACGCCTTTACCATAGATTATTTGTGATTATTTTTATTTTAGATAAGTTTTTTTCATTCTACTGTTAACGTTTTTTGATGTTTTTTTTATTGATTAATAAAAGTATTAGCAACCATAAGTTTAAGTTTTAAACATAAAGACGGATAACAACCAAAACTTTTAAATGATCAGTTTTTTTATTGTTGTTAAAAATTTAGCAGTGCTAGCTACTTGTTTTAATACACAACACACAAAATTTTGCTATGGTTCAGTAACGTCTCTCCGTACTTCTCGTTATCGTCTTGCAGATATATCTCTGGTACAGCCAATAAAATTTAAGATAATATTTTATAATAATATTTATATTACCAAAATACAAATTTTTGTCAAAAAAACAACATGCAATTAAGGTGGCTCATTTATCTTTGTATAGGAGTAATTACGGGGTTTCACATATATTTTAGTTTCAATGAAACATGAATCTAAAAATTTTAAAACGGAACTATAAAAAAAATTTATCTAAATCAACTTTTATCAAAATTAGAGGTGTTAGATGTAAAGTTTGAAAAATTCAAATCACTGTTTCTTGATCTTTGTTTTTTTGAAGTTCAATAGTTTTTTTGTTTAAAGCTTCATTAAATTATTAGCAATCATTCTACAAACAGAATAAAGAAAATAGTTTTAAAATCTAAAATGGGACACAATACTAAAAAAAAAAAAAAAAATCTATATTAAAAAAGCAGATGTTTGAATTTTAAAGTCATTCTTAGTTAATCCTTTCTAAATTTTTAAAATGAATTTTAAAGTCATTCTTAGTTATTACGAAATTAGAAAAATGGTTTCATTAAAGTTGGAATGAAAAACTCTGTTATTCCTACAAAGAGTTGATCAAGGCGGCGTTGGAAATTCCGAGGCCGCCTTGATCAATTCTTTGTATATGATTTAGATTGACACGCCTAATACTAGTAACCAAAGTAGCAACTGGTACCTGTCCTTTTGGCTAGGTAGAAGGGGGGGAGGCAAGAGTAGCTTTAATGTGTTTTTTTTGTAAAATAGCTATGGTAAATTTTTTTAAAAGTATTTCATTATGCATGCATTTCATTATTAATACTGGTGGACAACAGTTCATTTTTTTTATACTTTTTGCTGAGAAAACATTTTGAAACTGATTAAAACCAAATTTTTGAAAATTTTATATTGAAGAAAAAAAAAGGACCCGAAATCAATAAGCGTGGTGCGACTCAAAAATAACTCAGATGAGAAAACTTAAGTTAAAGATTTTTTTGTAAATTGACAACTGAAGTCAAATTTAAAACTATGTTATCAAAAATCAATTTAAAATTAAAATAAGATATATCTTGTATTAATTTTTTTTCTTCTTGCTATCGCAATACGTTAAAATTTTTTGTTATTACGCTTTAACTCTTAACATATATTCCATGTTTTTTTAGTGGGTGTATTGCCAAAAACCCATTGTTTTTTGAGTTTGTTTTTTTTATTTATAAAAAAAAACGGAGAAAAAAAAGGACCACATTGTAAAAACAATAACCACTTATATAACAATTAAATTTTTTGAGTTTTTTAATTTTCATTTTCGAAGATTATTTTTGATGACTATTTGCGTAAAATTAACATCTTTTAGTACTTTATGTCTTAATTGTAATTTAACTTAAATGTAACGGTCTTAACTACTGAACAGACATGCCAAACGCCAAAAGACTTCAAAAGAAAAAAACTATGGAACTAATAACAGCAGCATAACTTAATCAGATGAAAAGAATTACTTTATTGAAGCTACGTTTTCAATTTTCCGAGATGAGCTAGCAGGCCTTTTTCTCAATCTGTTTGCTTCTTTATGTCCGTTTGGTCAATTTGAGCATTTACTGTTGTAAAATTTAAACTTTTTATCTCAATCTTTAGAGCCTTCGTAGCTCTTTGAAGACTCGAGTCCTTTTGATCTTTTAGTTTTAAACAAGCAGGTTAAGAAAATGGTCTGCTAGCTCATCTAAAAAAAAAATCTTGGAACTATCAACAGCAGCATAACTTAATCAGATCAAAATAATTACTTTATTGAAAAAAAAACAACTAAACCGGTGGAGGTGGAGCCAAAGAACATTTACGGCGAACTACAAAATCAGAAAAATGTTGAGTCCAATGCTAAAAATGTTGAGATTGACCGGAAAATCTTGTTAGAAAAGCGGAGGATTTAAGTGAATTTGATAAGTAAAACAGTGACAGAAATAAAAGAACTTGTATTAAGGAATTTTTTGATAAGTTAATTCATGATCTATCACTGAAAACAGTCTCTTGTGAAACCTGTACAAATTTCATTCATGTTCAGGTGGAAGTGTTCAAGCATGGAATTTGGAAAGCATTAAGAACATGGAGCAAATTTGCAGCAGCACTAAAAGATCAAAAGGACTCCAGTCTTCATAGAGCTGCAAGTGCTCTAAATATTGAGAAAAAAAGTTTAAATTTTACAACAGTTAATGCTCAAATTGACCAAATGGACATAAAGAAGCAAGCAGATTGAGAAAAAAGCCTGCTAGCTTATCTCGGAATATTGAAAACGTTGCTTCAACAGGGTATAGCTATAAGAGGTAACAATAATTAGGAACTTAAAAGTTGCCAGTTTAATTTGGATAATATTAAAAGTGACAAGTTTTATCTAAAGAAATCTTGCAAGATCCAGAACAACATATCCCCTTAGAAGCACGAAGGCAGATTTTTGAACTGATCCAAGATAAACATTTCTATTCAATATTCTCAGATGAATCATCAGTTTTTATAGCAAAGAAATAAAAAATGTTTGATTTAAGAACGTGCAGTGAAAACTATAAAGTGAATAAGGATTTTATTGGAGTGTATTAATGTGTTAACGACATATATTAAAGATATTTCTTTACGGTGCTTTAAATATACAAAAGTTGGAATATACAAAAGTTGCCGAAAATGGCTTCGATGGAGCATTAGTAATGAAATGCTTAGAAGAAAAACTAGAAAGTTTTTTTGGACAGCAAGCTCAATATTTTCATTCATTTCAAATTGCATGGATCTAATTGTTAGGAACACACATGCAATATCATCACTATCTTTAGAATATCTCAGTAATTTCCAATCAAGTTATGCAATTGTTGGGGCATATTCAAAACGTGTTGCCTTTTAAAAATGAATTTAAAAGGGTATATTGTATTGGCTTAAATTAGATAAATACATAATATTGCAACTGATGTCTATGTCAGTGACTCGATAGAAAACACGCATAAAAGCAGAATAAGTGGTGTTGGAGAAGATTGCAGAACTCCGTACATGATTAAACTATTTTCGGAGTGACAAGGCTATTGCTGCAAAAATAAATGCATAAATTATTATAACAATTATAGAGAATCTATCAAAGCAGTTACAAGAAACTATTTTTAGTATTATGCTTTCGAAATGTGTCTCAGAGATTTGCAGAACTTAGATGAAATAAAGAGTTTAAGGGAATTTTAAAAGCGACAAAAAAATGCCTCAATCAAGCAAGACAATGAGCCTGAAACCGAAGTTATACATAGATAAAGAGTGATTCCTCAAACACTGCACGATTCAATAAATACTGAGAAGCTTACATTGGCTGGTGCAATAACTAGTCTAGTCAAATCAGAGCAAAAACTAAGAAAACTTTCTTTTGAAGAATTAATGCTATTTAGATCCGTTTGAACAAAAGATTTGAGCAGGATGGTTTAACAGCTGTTAAAACTATAGTTTTGAATTTATTGGTTAACAAATAATATTTCCCACCGTTTTTATTTGAAACGACATTTTTTAATGGTTTTAACATCTTGGAACTAAAAGTTGAGTTGAAGGGGCTACTAGCAATTATAACTTTTTACAATGCTATTGCATCTATTAAATTACATTGTGTTTCCAGAATTGCAACTTTTACAGATATTTTCAATGCCATGCCAGCTGCAAAAAGTTGCTAATAAATGAACATAAAAAATTATTTAGCTTTATTACACCATGCCTCTATTCACACCATCGTGTGAAAAAAGCTTTAGTGTAATAAGGCGAGTTAAAACATGGGTCAGGTCACAAACTGAAGTTAATCACCTAAACAAAAATATTTTTGATTTGATCAGATAAAAAACTGCCAGAATTAAAAAAATTGCCAGACACTTTATTGAAATGAATGACAGTAAACTAAACTATTTTAGCAAATACACTTAAGATTATTCTAAGACTTTGTAAAGCTAAGAACAACATAGGATGAAATATATGTTCTAAGCATCTAGAAAGTAGTTAAAAAACAGCTGATTTATTTGGTAGACTACTATATAGCATGTTATAGCCTTTATTGTTATTTGCACTGTTCACGTGATTTTTAAGAGTAAAAGTAAGAGACAAAGTATGTATTTTTTACGTATTTTTAACATATTTTTTACGTATATATTACGTATTTTTTTAAAAAACCGAAGCGTTAATTGAAAGGTTTATTTGTATTAGGTATAAAGTTTAGTAAATACTGTGTCGATATTTTGGCAAAAGCTCTTGCAGTGTGCCACCCCTGCCCTTTAACCTTTTCAGCGTGCCTAGATTTAGATGTTTCTTCACATCACAAATATAAGTTAGTGAGTTACCAATTTTATTACAAAAGGAATAAAATTGGTAAGTTTCGGTCGACCCAAGTCTTGTGAGTTATACAAAACAGATTTGGTTAACTTTAAATACCGTTGAACCAATTTGGATTAGAGTGCGATCTATTGAAGAACAAGATAATCAAATCCTTGAGTGAAGTCTATTAGAGAATAAGATAATCGAGGCAAATAACAATACTATTATAAATATTAACCGCGTGTTTTCCTATGTCGATGGATATAAAGCAAAAATGCATATGTTCATTAAAAAGTTCAATAAAATGTGAATTGTTAAAAGTAATTAAGCATTAATTTAAAATAATTTAAAAGGGATATTTAATAAAAAAACACACAATTGCAACAATCAAAAAAACATCAACTAATATTAAAAAAACAGTGTGCAATAAAACTCGTTGCCTTTTACATATTGCTTTGGTCCACATATTTGACGAAGCCAAACATTGTATTTCGGATTTTGGCATTGATATTATTTACTCTTTTTAATTGTTCAAGCTTTGCCAAAACCTGTACCGTTCTGTTTACCATTGATATTGTTTAATATAGCATTTAATGTTGTTGGAATAGCTGTAGTTGCTTTATTTATTTGCTGCTTTTTTGCTCTCAGCATCTTTCCATCTCTTGAACATTTTAAGTTTATTGAGACACTCCTCTATACTTAGCACGTTTATCATTTTTTTAATTTTTTATGTCAACATGTTAAATTCAATATATTTATTGCAAAAAAGCAGTTGGTTTGATTGCAAATATTTTGAACTTCTGTAAAAATTTTCTTTTGAACAGCCTTTACCACAATATGAAGGGTTTGTTGCAGGCGAGTTGACTTTAAAGCTTATACTGATTGATGCTATGTTGGGGCTAGATGTTGTTGGCGTTGATTTAGAATAGGGTTGAGTTTTTACCAAATAACTTATCGGTAAATATAGGTAAAATTGGTAAAAATTAAAAAGAAAACAAATAAACTCAAAGTTAATTTTTTTTTGTTTTAAAAATAATTTTATATAAAATATATAAAAATGAGCTGTGAGGAAACAAAGTGAGTCAAGTAAGTTGTCGTTTATTCTGGATCAAATTTTTGTTACAAACAATCAACAATAATGCAGCAACAAAACTTACTTAGACTAAATAATAGTTAGAGAGATAATCTCCACTGTATTGAAGAGAAAATCAAGATTGGCAGTTTTGTTTCCAGTACCTTCATAGACCAACGTTTCTTTTGAAACGGACTTGAGTATGTCGTTTGTCTTGTGCAGCTGTTTATGCCTGAATGTTAAACTGCTTCCTCGAGTTCATCTATAAATAAAAGTGGATTTTTCTGCGCAACACATTTCTTGAATGAATTCTAAGTCTGGAATTGATGGAAGAAGTGTGAACAGCAAACTTTCAGCAATCTTTTGAAGTACAGACTTTAAAGGCATTTTTAAAACTTCATGTTCTTCAGTATTGGATAAACATTCTAAATTTGAAAGATATCTTATACAGACGTACAAGGTTTCAAGATTGCTCTGCCTTCTCTATTTAAATCGTTTCAAAGTTGCACTCTTATAACAAATCAAAGTTTGCACTCTTATAACAAATCAAAGAGTTGAATCACGTTGCTTCAGTCTGTTCACAAAAAGTTTGAAAATTCCTTTATTCTTTTTCTAATTGAACCTTTAACTTTGAGAAACCGTTAAACCATTGAGAGTAGACTGTTCCATCCTGTTCCGCAGTCAAGGATAAACAAAACCTGTTTTTCGTTCTGTTTCTTGATTTCTACTTTAAGGATGTTATTGTCGACTATTAGAAACAACTTGCCAATTTTTCTGACTTTTGTGATAAAAGATAAAAAGTGTACTTTTACTTTTGAAATTAGAATGTTTTCATCTATGGAGTCACTGAATTATTTGACTTGAAGTCAGATTCGAATTTGGCACTGCCAAATTTAACTTTGTTGCCTACAACTTGCAGGGTGTCGCTATCGACTTTTTGAAAAGGCTTCTCTTACAAAACTTTTTGAACTGCCAAATAAATTCCATTAGTGTAACATGTTTAAAGCTTAGCTGAAACCACTTTTCTAAACATAAACAATATGGAAGCTCCACCCGTTAATGAGCATACAATGCTCAAGACAATCTAATCAATCTAATCAATCCCGTTTTTGTGACAAATCCTGCAGCTTTTTCATCCGTCAGAAATCCAGGAATTTGAGTCAAACCCAAATTTTAGTATGTGTATTTTTGATAATTTTTCGTTTTTAAAAAAAGTGTAATCCTCCAATGTGATTGAAAAGCGTATTTGAACGTTTACTAATAAATTAAAAGTGTTTATATGGTCATTTCTTCTGCTAGCTGCAAACTTTAGCCTGACTGGATTAATTGCGTGTGATTTTTTAGAAAGTCGTAACCTTTTTAACACATTTCAGATTGAATTAAAGAGCTGTTAAAAATGGCATGGAAACTAAATCTATCCAGTGCTGTCAAGTCTTGAAGTCACTTCTTCGATTGGTTGCTTCAAGAAAAAGTTTAAAAGACGTAGATTAGATTTTTTTAAGCAGCGTTAGTTATCAAGTTCTCCCGTGTTATTATAGTAAAAATTATTACTCACCAAAACTTAGTAAATTTTACCGCTAAATTTATAATATTAAAAAAGTTATCTTTGATAAAAACTCAACCTTTATTCAGATTTATACTTGCTTACTAGGTTATACTTGCATAGAATCTAGTGGTTAAGATATAAGACTAAGGTTGACATAATGCTATTTTAAAAGTATTTGCGATTTCTAATTCTGACTGAACAGTTATTAATTTCAATTAAAAAAAGTTGGAATTCTAAAATCCATTGACTTCTTGCGTGCGTGTAAAAGCTTTACAATGCTGAAAGGTTTCGCTTACTATTGTCTAAAGTATTATTTTGATAAATTGCTGAGTTTTATCTTCGCAGGAAACTTTTTGGCGTTTCAACATCGTTGTGAAAGGATGCGCTTTTCTTACTTTGTTAAAAATTATTATTTTTGTAAAAATCTAATTGTCTGAAAATTTAAATATTGCACAAGGAAAATAACTTGTTAAATTAAATGAGGATACTATCGTTAATCTTATTAGCAAAAAAAATGAAGGAAAAAATAATAGGCTAAGTTATCCCAGTGGGCACAGTACGTTTTTAAAACGTTCTTTGGACTTTTTTATTGGGTTTAAACTTTATAAAAACGTCTAAAAAACGTTTTAAAAACGTTTTAAAAACGTACCGTGCTACTGGGATGCAAGAAGAAAATAAAAACTTAAAAAACGAAATCACCGAATTGAAGAAGTCCGTTGAGTTTATTTGTGATAAGTATGAAAATATTTATATAGAGTTCGTTGAAAGTAAAAAAGCAATAAATTTATGTCGCTAAGAAATTGATAGTAACAAAGTATTAGAAAACTATGTTTTTATTAAAGATACATTAGCCAAACTTGAAGATCGGAGTAGGAAAAAGAACTTTTGATTTTTTGGCGTAAAAGGAAGTGGCAATCTTGGAAAGAAAGTAAAAACGAAATACTAGAACTTATAAAAAAAATGTCAGCGGTGCTCTTTGAAAAAACCGTAAAGACATCTTGGGGCACCTAAAAAAAAAAAAAGAAATTTTCTAGTTTGACGTTGATGCAAAAAAAAGTACTAATATTCGCTATTTTTTATAATTTTTTTTTTTTTTGCGTTGAACAACAACGTTTTATTACGTTGCACAACAAAAAGTACTACTTTCTTTAAGCATTGAAATAGCTATTAAGAACAAAAAAAAAAGAGTTTTAAAACGTAAAACATTTGTTTTAAAATCTTTTAAATACTATTCAGTCTTCTGTCAAACTTACCTTTAATCGATGTAAGTGCATTTTGCCGAGCATATCCTTAACGGACAGTTAACATAAGAACGTTTAACTCTGTCTTGCCTCTAACGGTCAGTTATATATGATAATAACCCATTGCTTATTAAAAAATATTGATTAACTTGTAATTTATTTAATTACTTGTTGATAACTTGCATTGTCTTCTGGCATCCATATTTACATGAGGAGGCTTTTGAAAAGGTGTGATGAAAGTAAATAACTATAATAAATACAAAACTTTTAATTTAAATGCGCTGTTTCATAAAAAAGATTTGCAATTTTATAAAATTCTAATACTAAGGGTAACAAAGTACGCACGCAGATTTTGAGTAAATAGCTCATAAATAGTCCAAAAAAAAATTCGAAAACTAACAGGCTTTACTTTTTAAACGTTCTAAGCTTGCACGTAGTTATTTTGTTAACAATCAAACGTATAGTTTTTGTAAAATAGTATTAATATGTTTAAGGAAAGAGGGGTAAAATATTTCTGACTCTTATTTTTTTGATGTTTGATAAACTTGACTCATTTAACACTTTCTTTGTTTATGTAGGTTAACTTAGTTAATTTAGAAGTTAAACAGATTGTATATTTATACAGATTTATAACTTAATTAATCTATTAATTTCGATCATTTAGATCTACTTTATAACATTCAACTGCCCAATCATGTCAGTTTGTATATAAAAAAGTGAATATAAAAGCATATATTTAGGAGAAAAAAGTGTCACGGAGGAAGTTTAATTTCACGGATAGGGGAAAAAATTATAGGAGGGGTGAAATACTGTTTCGAAACAAATTTTACCTCCGGAAAGTATATTTTAGCCGCGAGGAAATTTTATAACGAGGAAACTTTCGCAAGATATTGGATGTTGTGGCAGAGCTAAAGAGACATGAGCAACTTAGTTACTTGATCTTACTGTTGCGTTCCTCAAAATTGAAACAGTATAATATCAAGTAGTGTGTTACACTTTTAAAGGGTCCTAGCATTAATTTAACCACTACAAAATACTTACTTCCTGGTCATTCATGTACCGAGAAAGGGGAACATGGGCATTATGAAATTGAATAGCTCACAAAAAATCTCAAACAAATTAACGGAACAAATCCTTTCTCTTATTTATATGTTATTAAAGTGAATTCACAAGACTTCAGGGACTATTGTTTTTGGGCTGTATTTAGGCGGTATTTCCTTTAAGGCCTCTTCAAGACTGAGTTTACTAACCAGTGTTTTGTCATCTATAAAATAACAGGATGCCATGAAAGGCTTTTAAGCTTTTAAGCCATAATCTAATGGTTACTAAAAATAAAATCTGTAGGATCTTGTTAGATAGTATGGCAATTACCATTTATTATAGTAACGTTTCAGTTACAAAATTAAAAAGTACTTTACTTCAATCACAAAATTTCAAAATGTTCCTAACTACCGTTATAACCGCAGTTAGAACCTTGTCATAGGGAAGATATCACAATGATAAAGTTCTACCTGCATTTTAGGGATATTTATTTTTTAATGAAGAGTGAAAAATTTTTTTGTTTCAAATAGTTATACTAAAGGCGATTGCTTATGTTATTATGAGTAAAAAATATTATTAATTGATACTAATAAATTTTTATGGTAGGAAAATATCATTTTTTGACATAGGTTTACTCAAAACTACTCACGGATCAGTTAGAAACTTGTTTAATCAACACGACAAAATATCTGTAATAAAATATAGTATGATATATTTTAAAAAACTAAAATAAACCAACATACAAAAATATAAAATATTACTTTATAAAATGTTTTATCAAAACAATCAGATAAAGATGTTTCATTTTTAAAGTTTTAAATATTTGGCAAACAGTATATTTATCAATACTTTAAAACATAGTTTTAGCCTACATCGTAACCTAAAATGTAACACAGTTACGCTTACACCCTATTAAAGCTTGGGCAAATTTTGAATTCAATTTGAAAAAAGTTGACTAAAACTTTAGAATTTAAGGTCAAATTGGAATTTAATTTTAGTTAAAATTATCTATATTTGATTTCGAATTATAATTTGAAATTTAGGTGAATTTGGTATAAATTTGACAAATTTAAAATTTAATTTTGAGTTTCGAATTTTATAAAACTTTGAATTGGATTTATAATTAAGTCCAGAGACACAGTTTTTAACTTAAATAAAAAAAACATTTCATTTATAAAATACTTACATCTTAATCTTTATCTAATTATAAAATGCATCAAAACCTCAAAACATTGTTGAATTTTTTAAAAAGGCAAATAATGAGATTGAAAAAACAAATAGTGAGAAGGAGGCCTTCCATCCAGTGTCAACCATACCTGCACGAAAGATAATTAGGCATTTATGCTAAATGCCATTCTAAAAGTGACAGAGGGAATTCAAGATCGCCTCAGGTTTGTGGACCGCTTTCTTAATCTTGTGATGACTGAGTGTCTTGGTATCTTCATAGCAAAGAATGCTGTTAATGCATTCAAAAAATTGTCCTTCAGAACTAACAAAAGCAACATTGACCAATAGAGGACCAGAATAGAGTGTCAGGATAAATAACTTATGCAACGATATTTCAAATAGCAAAACTGTTAATTGAATTAACTTTTTCAATTTCGAATTTGGAAACATTTATTATATAAGTTATACAATTTTGGGTAAAAAATTCTTTGCTTGTTATAACTAACAAATTTGACCGATCTAAAGCGAAAAACAAAAAACACGGTGTTGTGTTAGTTTAATGATGAAATAGGATAAGTCATGCCAAATTTGATTTGTGTATTTTTGAAAGACCATAAAATAGTAGTGCACGGTTTTGGGTTGCATGCTGAAGGCTATTTTTAGTCAAAGACGTTTTTACTCTGCATGTACTCAATAAGTGATATGATGATATTTGTTGTGTATAGAGTTGGAAAGAAATTTGGTTTATTATAACCAAGTTTGTATTTACTGAGCTCCTTTAAAAGGCAAATAGTGACACTGTTGGCTTTCTATCCTATGTTAACAAGACCTGCACAAAGGATAAGACCGCAATTATACTAACAGCCCTCCTAAAATTTACAGAGGGAATTCAAAAGGTCTCAGGTGTAACCTCGGGTTATAACCAAGTTTGACAGTTTTAAACTTAATTTTTCCAAATTTTTTTGTGTTGAACCTTTCAAGACAAGTTGTGGTGTAACAACAATCTTAATTTGGGCTCTACAAGCCATATATTGTCCAAACTTTTCAACATTGATGGCTGCCTACGTTCTCAACTTAACGAGCTATCATAAAGTGAGGAGTTTAAAGTATTCTGTCAACTTGGATTTTGTGAAGTCAAATTTGGGAAAAAAGTTCCCGGTTTGAGGGACCAAAGACAAACTCTATGTCTATGGAGCAATTTCCATCTTTCGTACAAAAAACTTAAACTTGCAAAACATAAAAGATCGAATTACAGAAAAATGAATGAGCAGATGACTAAGCAAAAGTGAGGTAGAGGTCTGGCCTACAGAGGCCTGTATAGGACATAAGGAACGGAATTGTTGAGGATGTTGATGAGGAGGGCTACGCTGATGCAACAATTAATTTTAAAAATTAGGTATGTCAAATTATAAATACAAATTCCATAATTTAATCTTGTTTCTTCAAGGGGAAATTGAGATCGCATTAGTAAAGCAAGCCTATCCAGTCAATTTTTTAGTTAGCTATTTGCCCAATGCAGGTAAAAATGAACACAAACCTCAACTTAGCAGATTCTCTTCCTAACAATATTGATGTACTATATTGGAGAAGAAAACATCATTGGGAGTATCCTCTTATTGCCAAATGTGTCAGAAAATATCTTTGTATTCATTTAAAAAAAATAATTTTATAATAAATTTTTGTATGCATAAAACAAGTTTGGTTTTAAATTATTTTAATTTTTTCGGAGGAAGTATATATTGCCATTATTTAATTAACCTAGCTTGAACATTTGTCATTCAAACTTAGGCACTACATCACGGTTGCAACTACGCCATGTTGAACTTTAGCCGTTTCAAAATTTTTCTCTGTCCATTTTTTTTAATTATTATATTTTATTTTATTTGAAGGTTTATAAATGTTAAAGGTAAAGCAAATGTTTTTAAATATAAGAAAATAAGTCATTGAATAGTAACTAAAATTCATAAAAAAAAATTTTTTTAAAAAAACGGTTTTTATCTAAACCATTAAAAAAAAAAATAGTTATAATAATTTTAACAATAAAATGCTTACGTGTGTTTACAGGGTAGTTATTGAACAAATAAATCAGTTTCTCCCTCACTCATTAATTAACATTTTTGAGGAAGCAATTATTGTTTAGTTAACTTACATAAAAAACAGAATGCAGTAAAAAAAAAGAAAAGTTATGATTATAATGAATGGAATTCCTCGATACCGATTTAGCTATAAAAAAAAATACGTTCAAACGATGAGAACTGTTTAAAAAAAGATTTATATTATGTATTATCATAATTTTACAAAGAACTCAATCATTAAATCTTTTGAATTACTTTGTATTAAAAAATTATCAAACGAAAACCCCAAACAATCATTATTATAAATGTTAGGATTTAGAGTTTTAAATGAAGTTTTCTCTTCTGTTGGATCTTAATCTGCAATAGGCTTTACTCTAATTAGCAATGGTTCAACTGTTTTCGTAGTTAACCAAATAACCTTTGTATAATTCATATGCTTAGGGTCGACAGAAAATTTGAATTGCAATAACGCTTTAACCAAGAATGTTTTAATTTCAAGCGTAGCAAAATTCTTTCCAATACAGTTATATACACCGTGCCCAAAAGGAAGATAGAATGATGCTGGTATTTCTCCTAAAAAGTTCAAAATGTTTAGATTAATAATCTTTTTTAATTATAAAATTAGTAGAAGTTTTTTTGTATGCTCCTTATTTCTTCTTATTTTTTTTTTCTTTGTTTTTAATAAACAAGAAAATCTTGTTTATAACTATTGTAAACAATGTTGTTAAATAGGAAATTAAAATAAATTAACAAAATTAATTAAAAAGATTAGCATCACGGAGTAATTTAAAATATTTAGTAACACAACTAGCATTAGAATTAAATTCTTAAATATCATTGCAGGTGTAAAAAAAAGGAAATATAAAACAAAAAAACCTTAATTAATTTGAATAAATATAAAAGTACTTAGAAAGATCCAATTACAAACCCGACAACACCGGGGGGCCCTGGGAGCACTGGACCCTTTTCCACTCCTAATTTTTTTTCTAAAGAACTTTTTTTTATGAAGAAAAAATTTTAGATATAGAAGACTTTTTTTTTAAACTGATGGTTGTACCCCTCCACTTCGAAAGCCGTACCGTCGCCCATAAACTGTTTGATGTTTTATTAATTATTGGTTTGAAAAACCCTTGAAAACAATGCATGAACCTAATGAGAGACTCTCTATCAACTGTGGCAAGTAAACGGAAGTTCTAAAATAATTTTAAAACTTTCCCTGAGTTTAAATAATTTTTCAATTTGTTAATAGCTATAAATTTAAAAACGTGCAAACTTTCAAATCAAGATCTCATATTACAGATCTAATCTATACTAATTATGCAATTAGCATTTTATAGTTTTTCACTCTAGTAATTAGTTCTTGTCATCAAAAGCCATTTAGTATCTAGTTTCTAGAGATAAAATGGGTGATAAAATTTATTTTATATATATATATATATATATATATATATATATATATATATATATATATATATATATATATATATATATATATATATATATATATATGTATAAATTACTATTGAAACTATTGCTTAAAAACCTTTTTTTAGTTACACTTTTTGAAACTTTCTTTGCAAAACTGTATATTGGGATAGTAATTTTTTGGTGAGGTTTTAACATTTTGTATGGAGTCTAAGTTTTAACAAAGAAAGGTAACTAATTTATTTATATGTTTTAATTTGCCATTTAAAACTGTAATTAAGTTTCCTCCAAACTAATCATAAAAATATATTTTTATGAAATAATGCGACACCATATTCATAGGAATACATAGTCTGGAAACACGGAACGTTTTTATTGTTGTTTTTTTTAACTTGAAAATTACGCGACAACCTGGCGAACCTGCAAAAGTTTAAAAAAGTGGCAATCGCAAATGGCATGGGGAGTTCTAATGGTGATTTTAATTCAATTGTTGATTTGAAATATGTGCTTGAAATAGTTGAAGAGGGATTTTAAACAATGATATTAACTTAATTACATATATTGATTCTGTTGTTTATGAGGTTAATATTTACAGAAAAAATTTCAAGCAACATTTATGTAATCAATATCCTAAAGTATACAAGACGATTAGAGATTTTAATTAACACACTGCATCAAAGCATATATTAGAAAACTTTGATAATTGTTCTTTAAACATTTATAATACAGATAATACTTTTAATAAAACATCACCTCTAAAACTGAAAAGCATTGTTGAAGAATGTGCAAATTTATTGGAAAGGGACATGTGTCTTCCATTTGGTATTGGAAAACACTTCTCATGTGAGCAATTTAACTTATCAATAGGCAATGCTGAAAGTCTTTTCAAAAAACTAAATCCAATAATAGAAAAATTTATTATGAGATAAAAAGAGTATTATGGATTGTTGGACGCTAATTTACATCTCTACCCCCCTATTTTTATTTTTGATTATGATAGAGAATTTTATCCTGATTAAGAATTGTATAAAAACATAGACCTGAAAATCAAAGGAAAGTTTTCTAATTATATGTTATAGAGTCAAAAAAATTAACCAAAAACGCTAATATTCACCATCTTTTTTTATAACACTTTAAAATTTCACTATTTAATTACGCCGCCTGGTTTCTGTAGTTTGAAAGTAATTAAAATACTCATGAAAATTCCGAAAGTATTCGTAAAAATTCCGATGCAAAAAATTTGCAAAATATAAAATGTAGTTATAAAAGACTCTATAAGAAATGTTTCTGTATTTCTTTTTTAAAACTAAGATGGCGAATGTTAGACGATGGTTTGGTCGCAGGATTAAAAACAATAACAACGAGTGCATCCGGTGGTGCAGGGAGTTTGGTTTACTTGCTATAAATATGATCTATCCTCGATGTAACATCCAGTGCAACGAACAAAATAATCATAATGTCGATGGAAAGATTTGGAGATGCATGCAAAAACAATGCAAAAAGAAAATAAGCATTCGTGTTGGAAGTTTTTTTGAAAGATCTTAATTGAAACTTTGGCAAATAATAGGTATTACCTATATTATGACTTAAAGCGCCAGAAAAAGTCGTGGCCTTTCAGTAGAAGACATACAAAAGGATTTAGAAATTGGTAGCAATAAAACTGTAGTTGATTGAAATTAATTTTCTAGAGACATTGCTGTTACTTATTTCCTTAACAACCGTGTGCAATTAGGAGGGCCAGGTTCAATAGTGGAAATAGATGAATCACTTATCTCAAGAAGGAAATACAACCGAGGTAGAATTGCTAAAAATCCATAGATTTTTGGTGCGTACGATATAGCAACTAAAGAAAGGTTACTCATTCCTGTAGCGCACCGCGATGCAGCAACCATATTACCTATCATTTTACAATGTGTTCGTCCTGGAACTGAATTATGGAGCGATATGTGGGCAGCATACCAAGGTTTAGCAGCGCAAGGTTTTTAACATGGTAAAGTAAATAATACTTTACATTTTGTTGATCCTGCAACAAATGTTAAAACACACAGGGTTGAGGCAGTGTGGCAAAGAAGCAAAGCCAAATTTAAAGCTATGTTTGGGCCCACAAATAGAAAAATAATTCCCGACTATTTGTCAGAATTTATGTGGATGCAACGTTTTAAAGAACACTCTTATTTTCACTTTTGGAACCAAGTTGTAGATGAATATTCCGTTTGATTATTGTTTTTGCATATAGTAACATTTGTCTATCTAAAATATTAATATATTAAAAAAAATATCTATATAATCTGAAAATAAAAAATTATCTGAAAATAAAATACTTATTGAAATTCGAAGTTTTTGGTATATAATTTTGACACTTCAACATCAAATTAGAGAACTTTCATTTGGTTTTCAGGTCTATATTTTTAAACGATTCTTAATCAGGATAAATTTCTCCATCATAATCAAAAATAAAAAAAGGGGGAATAGAGATGTAAATTAGCGCCAATTGTTGAGTGAAAATCTATAACCTCCATACTTCAGCGATTTAAGTAATACACTACTCTCTAAAATGTCTTCTTTTATATTAAACTTACTGGTGTAAAACCAAATTTTGTTAAACCTTTAAACACAGCTCAAAAATTTGGAGAAAAAGAATTTACATTATCTTGTTAGATATATTTTATAAATGTTGCATACTAAGTTTCAAAGTGATAAAAATCCAGCGAAGTGTAGCCAATAGTGTGTTTCAATTTTAATGCGCTGCAGTTATGGAAGATAATACTCAGAATCTTGTAAATATTAGACATAGAGGAGGTTTATGGAAAGTGAACAATATAATTCAAGATCTTTTTCTAACATGCGAGAATTTTTTTTGCAAAAAAACATCACAAGTTTTATCTAAACTAGATTCTGAAGATCTGGATGGGTTTATGTCAACAAATTATATTATACTTTCTCTTTATAAACAAGTTTCCAATGATCCAGAATTAACTGAAGTTAGTACGATTTTGCCAGAGCATTTAATTGCATTATTCGTAAGAGTTCGTTCATTTTCTTAAGCCAGAAACATTATTGAAAAACATAGAATAAAAAAGAGAAGTTGCAAGACTCGATCATTGCGATGCGAAATTAAGAAAGCAAGTGAAAGAAATTGACATAAATTACTTTGTTAAACCTAAAAGGTAATTTTCATAAAGACATATCTTTTTTAAAAACATTAATAGTATAATAACTACTTAAACTCTGTTTAATAATATGATTAAGATTCTTTATTTATTAAAATTGTCTAATAATAACATTTAAAAAAAAAAATAATTTTTTTTTTTTTTAAATGTTATTATTTCTCAACCCAAATAACATATATTTATATTAAGTTAGTACTAAGCCTTAGTTGGGAGCATTTACAATGTTGTTATTATCATTTTTTGTTGTTTTCATAAATTCCTTTATTAGTTTCGAACCTAAGAGTACCCAATTTTTACTTTTACCCTAATTAATATAATTTAAAACTAAATCAAATAGATAAAAGTTAATTTTAAAAATATAAAGAAATAAAAATTTAAATAATTTAGTTCTTTACTGCCTTGATTGGTTCCCTCTGAGACTTAAACAAAATAATCATCCTTCTGTATACGTACGGAATGCATAGAAAGTTTAATAAAACATAAAGTTTTCAAAACGTTAAACTTTTTGTAAATTCAACATTCCTTTGTTACATAACATTAAGCTTTTTTTTCTAATTTGTAAAATGTAATGCTTATGTTAAAAGAAATTTAGTGTTAGAAGAAATTAAGAGACAAATTGTGCACATTCTTGCTGTCTTTATACCCCGTTCTTTACATATATATATTTTTGGGTAAACTCACATACTAGCTTACTATTTGGTGCTTAATACAAGGAAAATGAATGTTTGTTAATTTTCCAAAATTTTCCTCCTCCAACCGTTTATTAATTTTTACTTGATGTCAACAAAAAAAATCTCAAAACTAAAACAAATTAGAAAATATATATATATATATAAAAGCCATTAAAACATACAAAAATTTTCACTGTAACCTGACTTTAAAAATTGTCGAACTTTAAGAAACCTCCAAAATTTCGATTTGTCAAAAATGAGAATTTCGTTTATTTCTCACCATAGCAAAAATAATAAAACAACTGTTTAAAAATGCGCATTTGACCGCATTCCATACTAAAATCAAAATGTTTTATTCGTGTTCTGTAAAAAATCTTGCCAACCCTTTTGTTAAGATTGTTTTTTACCCTTTTCCCTGTTTATTAGATCTGGACTAAAATTCCCACCACCCCTAATATTTTCACACCCCCTTTATATTAGGCAGGCAAGAGTACATACTTTTTGGAAGACTCTTTATTATCTCAAAAATAATCTGATTATTCAAGGATATTTTTTGGAAGAAGCATCCCTGAAATTGCCGTTATGCCACATTATTATAGATACCATTATAAATGACAAATAATGCTTTTAAAACTCTGTGTTCTGAAAATGATCTTTTTATTATTTTTAATTATTTATCAAATATGAAATAGTAGCGCTCAATGTTGGTTTTTAATTTAAATGACTTTGATCAATTTTTTTCCATATTGGTAAAAGTGTTTTTTTCAATATCCAAAATATTGCTGTCATTATATACCAGTATTAGGAGAAACTAAAAACTGTGACTTTACTGCATTGTCATTAAAGTCAAAGTCTCCGATAGACGAATTATTTTTTCTGCAACCAATTGCACGTTGCCTTCTAAAGTAGTTTTCAAAATCATTTTAGAAGAATTTTTTAGAGAAACCATATTTAACACCATTTTCAAGTAAAAAATTTAAAACTTTTTTAAATCAATGCACTGTAATTTGCAAACCTTTATAAGTTTGTGAAGAAGTAAACATTTTTGGTTTTGAGTTCCCATCAAAACTTCTTTAGCGCTGATCTATATATTTCTTCTAACCAAGAAAATCTTAAATCGCCTACTGATTATAAATCGCTTTTTCATTGCTATATATTCAACACTGCTTTTTCTGGTAATCTAAACTGTTTAAAAACATTTCCTGCTGTTTCTCTTAATACTTGGGATCCAAGACATGCTCTCATAACAGAAATAGTGTAAAGTTTATATGATTACTTGTTGATTTAGGAACAAGTATTAAACCTCTCTCTAAATCCGAATTTTAAAATTTAGAAATATTATTATAAAGAAGAAGAAATCTACTACTTCACATATCGCGTGATTTACATTCAGAACCAGAATTAGTTAAGGGATTTCGCGAAGTTTTGAATAGATGAGGTACATCTGCAAAGAAATAAATGAACCTATTATCATTACTAAACAATTTTTTAGTGCAATATGTTACGTCTTTTATTAAGCCACGATCTAATTTGTTATGCATTTTAATGAACTTTTTATTAGGAGAAGCACCATCTGCAGTTGCAGCATTGTCTTTTAACTTATACTTTCCATATAACGTACTGCTTTACAAAAATTTGGTATAAGTTGTGATGATGTCCCTCCAGTTGTGGCAAATGTAGTTAGACTACAGGAAAGTGGATTTACTATATTTTTAACATGAACAACTAAGACATAAGATGATATTTTTCTTAAACTTTTTAGTGCAGCATAGTTAGTTTGAATATCTCCTAAATCTACAAATCCAATTAACTCACCAGAGTAATTGTTAACTAAATCTTCTTGAACTGTCATGTTATTAAACAGAATAGTAAAAATTTGTTCAGAGTTAGAGAAATCAACATTTATGATTGCAAGATAATTTACGACTTGAGGATTAAAACCTCTTAAAGGATTTATATAATTTTTGGTGTTTGTTGAGGAGTGTCAAGTTTGAATAACTAAAAATCTTGAGCCACTTTTGCAATCAAAATGCAAATCAGAATATGCCAACAAAGATTTTGCTGCTAAGTTAAGACAAAGTTTTATTGTCATTCGATGGTAATTAACACTACAGGGACTAAAGTTTTAATATAATTTGCTGCTTATTCTAGAATAGCTTCATGAAGTCTGGAACATCTGATTAAAGCTAGAATACAGTGTTTTTAGGTCAAGTTCTAAGTTAACTTTTTCACTTTTCATATTTAAAACTGAATTCATATCTTCTATGCCATTTTCCAACTGTTGGCATTTTAAACGCTGTTATTGTAAACTTATTTTAATCCGCTCTGTGGAGGTAAATCTAAGAGAAGCATTCAGCTTTGCAGGTTAACTTTTTAGTTTTTTTAATTGTTTACTTTATGAGTGGTTTTAAGAATCAAAAAATGGCATCAAGTAGTAAAGCTCTTGGATTGAAATAAAATTCTATAACTAAGTGAACGATAAAGCTCATCTTGATTTAAACTAGGTTTATAAGAAAGCCGCTTGAAATTCAAGTAAGTTCTTTTTTAAGATATTGAAGTTTACTTCAATATCTTAAAAAAGAACAAAAGTTTCAAATGAATAATAAATTTTGATAAAGAAACAATAAAAAAAAGATCCTTTATAGTGAGGGACAGGTGGTAACATACAATCATTAGATGGTATAAAATAATCTAAAAACTCATCAACATAAGTTATTACTAATCTGACTGTATACAAAAGTTTGTGATGTAATAAAAAGTGCTTATTAACACTAGAAGCCCCAAGGAGGATCAATTGATCCAAACTCGACTTTGATACTTTGCTGAAGCTGAAATTTTAATGTTGATAAAATGATACTTTATGACTTTTATTGTTTAGATATTATTTACTCAAAAGCGAAAAAACTACAAAAAAAAAAAACATTCAGAGATGCGGCTATGAATATTTATACCTAATAACCCTAAGCTGGATCAATTGAACCACCTTATAGAAAACGTGCATATACATAACAATTTTAGTTAAATAATTAAGGTTATTTGCAATGTTTGCATATACTTGACAAGCTCTTTCCACAAACAGGTTTCTTACAATTTGCACATACTGTTGATGTCAGATTACGTTTGTATTTTGATTTTATCTGACATCTCAAACGAGTTGATAATTGTGTATAACTGTTGGTGTCTATTGTGGTATTACTGTTGGCAGCAACTAGGAATTTTCGGTGAGTAATATTTGCTTCTCTTAACTGTTTAGATAAAGTGTAAAGAAACTTTCTTCTCGAAATTTTTTGTTGTGTAACTTTTTAAAAATGATCCAAGCGTTTACACCGGTCAAGTCCAAAATATTGAAGAAAACATCTAGCGGCCAGCGTCGGCACCCAGAGTTTATTGACAATTTGCACCCAGATTTTGTCGGCACCCAGATTTTGTCGACACCCATTCGGCACCCAGATTTTGTCAACACATTGAATCTAACATATCAACTTTACATTAATTTGCATTGTAATAAAGTATTCCCTCTGGTTTCTTCTTCCTATTACTTTGCTTAGTCGTCCCTCTATGAAGTGTTGGTAATAAAATTACAGTTTTCTTTGTTGCCTGGTAGACAATCAAGTTCAATGGCCCATTTATGTAGAAAATCGAATCGTAAAGTGGAAGTGGATCAAATGCTGGAATTTCTTTTTTTTACTATGATTAACTGTTCCAACAATTGACGTTTTCTTTTCCAAAAGTTTTGTTGCAAGATCGACACTTATAAAAAAGTTATCTGTAGTAACATTACAGCCGCGGCCTAAATAAGGTTCCATTAGTGACATGACTACGTGATTACCCAAATTTTCTACACTTTTCAAATTTTCTTTCATCTTTACCTAGATACGGTTTGATACTAACACAATATTTAGTCTTTAGATCAGCTAAAATCCAGAATTTGATTCCAAACTTGTCCGGTTTACTAGACATATACTGTGTAAAGCGACACCGAGCTTTAGTTGGGAACAACCGCTCATCAATTGTTAAAGATTTCTCAGGTATATAGCATTTTTGACTGTTTTCTACAAATCTTTTCAGCACCCATGACATAAGAGCAAATTTATCACTTTGGAGGAGCTCTCTACGCTCTGAGTGTATATCAAACCTAATGTTTTTCATAATGTCTTCAAATCGAGAACGCGGCATAGTTTTTATAAAAGCCGGCTTTTATAAAAACTATGGTCTGAAAAATATGACTTTGTTGCCATATTTTTCAGACCATAGAAATTTAACTAAAAAATTTCTTGCGTTCATGCATCCGCAAAGATATATTAAGCCTATGAAAGCATCAAGTTCAATGTCACATATATTCCATCCTTCTTTTTATAAATTGGCAGATAAAACAAAACATTTTTTAATAAAGCGTGTAAACCCTTCATTAATAATTAGTCTAAATGCATCAATAGGTGTCAAAACTATGCGAAAATAAGAAGTTGTTCTACTTTTGGCAGTAAAGAGATTCTGAGTTTAAAACCTTCCAGTTACCTCAACTTTTGACACAACAATCCATTTTACATCATCTCTACGAGGTTTAACAGTTAAATCATTACTTCCAACGCATGAACTTTTTTCTACGTCATCATTGCTACTAATTTCTGAATTGTAAATAAAAGTATTACTTTAATTGTTATCATAAAGATTATCTTCAACAACATCTGTCTCGTCATTTTCTTTGGTTGAATCTGATTTATCACCACTGTCAATTTCCAAGAGTTCTTGTAATATGAACAGTGTCTGTTCATAATACAATTTGAATGTTCGGTCAATTAAAAGAGGATGTGCTGTAACAGAGGTTTTTGATGATGAAGCACCATCAGCGTTTGTTGAACTTAAGAGTTTCATTATAATATCATAGCTTTTATGATATTTTTTACAGGTCAATGTAGTAGTAAGTTTCATAATGTAAAGCAGTAATATTAGTGTACTGGTGGTGGCAGCATATTTACACCAAATATGCGGAAACGATATTTTATTTTCTTCGCTAATATTTTCATTTTATTTCTATTTTTTTCCGGTTTAAATAATCTGTATAAATATGCTAATAATCCATATTTAGGCAAATCATGCTACTAAACGTCTATTTAGAGTAAAACGCGCCGTAATTTGGACATAATACCGATGTATATATATGCAGGGTGAAAGAAATTTATATATTTTATATAACTTACATCAAAATAAACAGTTTGAACTGTTAGTTTCATACATTTAAGCAAGAAAATAAGTGTAAATGCATATAAGTATTAAGTTTGATCAATTGATCCACTTTGGGGTTTCTAGGTATACAAAAAACCTGGTGCTTCTAGTGTTAAGTAATTTCGAAAAAAAAACATAACTGCATATACTAAGGGGTCTTGTAAACACGCAAACATGATTCTTGGACTGGGGGCTAGTTAAAAACAAAATCAGCTTAGGTAAATTTAAGTATAGTATGAAATTTACTCATTAGAAAGCGTTTATATTTAGTGTGCGTGACCTATAGCTGCTTTATTCATTTTACTTAGTAATTAAAACCTATTTGTTCATAACAAGCTTACTACAAAGATAAAGAAACATTTCTTAGCTATAAAATTTTATCTTTAACAACAAACATAAAAAAAAATCCTCAGCTTGAAGATGTCACATAAAAGTTTTTGAATATAAAAAAAAAAACACGCAATAGGTTTACTTTGAAAACATCAAAATTATTTTTTGTGACTCTTTAGATGACTTTTTGTGCATATAAACTAACATAGTTTTAAAAAAATTTTAAAATAAAATAGCTTTTTTTTTTCCATATTAAAGTTGAAAGATTCTGATACCAACATTAGAACATTGTCTCCAATGACTTTTGGCATGCATTACGAACATGACAAAAAATATAAAAATACTATCTAGTGGTAAGTTGAATTATAAAATACCTGGGGGTTTTTGGATTTTGCGCACTTTTCTACTTATTTGTAAGATAATGGATGTTTTTTATAACAATAAATAAAGTTATTAAAATAAAAACTGTATGATAAACATAAGTTTTTATAAGTAGTATATGTTTTTAGTATATATGAACCATATGGTTTATATATATTTTATATATATGCTTTTTATTACTTCATTATTTTATTAGTAAACACTTTACTTTTGAGTAGTCAACATGTTAGTGGAGTTACGAAGTTCTAAAAAGGAAATAGAAAACGTAAAACATCAAGTTGCCGTTTCAAAACTTCCCTCTAATGTGCAAGTACTGGGTGTTTTGTTCTATATTATTTGTAAAGTGAACTTAAGTCTCAACGTAGTGCAAGTCTTATTAATCGTGAGTGTATTATTTATTGGAAAAAATACATATACTGACTAAATCAAAACCTAACTGTGTTATGAAAGTAGTTTTATTATACCAAGTTTGGAGAGATTTACAAAAAAATGCACAATAAGTGTTTGAACAATATTGACAAGAGTTTCATTCCAACTTAGATCATTTTTTTGCTAATGCTCATGCCAATGCCTTTCAACTAATTAAACAAATGGAGGTAGGATCATTTTAGAGCGCCAAAGACAACCAGATTGGCTTTGTCATTTAGCCGGAGTGGACAAAATACATACAGAAGAAGAAGAAAAGGCGCGTCTTAGAAACTAAGAAAATCAACATGCTAAAATTATTGCATCGTTAGCTCTGTCAACATCATCTTAAGAAGATTCAACGCTTGATTCTGAAATGATAGATTTACAAGAAAATAGACCTAGCTAAGTTTAGTTGCCAAACTAAATAGATATCACGTAATTGTGCGCATTTATAATTAAAGCTACAATTGACGCACTAAGACATATCACAGATGACTTTTTATAAGCAAGTCCTCAATCTAGAGAATCCGTACAGAAATGCGGAGAGCGGGCTGAAGCTGTAAAAGTTAGTTTTCGAAACAATATCCCGGATACAGTAACTGTCCACTGAGATGGCAAACTATTGCTGGCTCTAAAATCAGAAAAATCTATAGAAGAACGCCTACCGATAGTTATTTCATATGATGATAACGAACAGCTTATCATTAAGCCAAAATTGAACAGCTCATCAGGCAGCTAACATGCACAAGGAGCTTGGAATGTCATTATCTACTAATCTTGAGCACAGAGTGCAAATTCTCTGTTGTAATACTACTGCTTCAAATGAATGTCGTTTTAGTGGTGGATATGTATTTCTTGAATAAAAACTGAATAGAGAAATATACTTTTTGCGTGCCGTCATCCGGTTTACAAACTATTTTTAAAAAAAGTATTGGAAGCAAAAATTAGCCAAGTAACTACAAGCCCAGACATTATGTTGTTCAAAAAGTTCCGTAAAAACTAAAAAATTTGATGCCAAAAAAAATACAAATTTTTACAGAAAAGTTTGTATTTTTTAATAATCTTCTTTAATTGTTTCAGACACTAATTAGCTGTTAAAATTCCACTGATTTGAATTGACTAAAGAAATAGCTAGAGATAACTATTGTGAATTAATTGAGTTTTCAATAATATATCTTGGTGGAATCGCAGAAAAGAAATTTAAGATTCTGCCTTTAGGTGCTATGCACCTGGCTGACCGAATCTTAAATTTTTGTTAATGGCGAGAGCCATTTATTCGTTAAAAATATTATTACTAAGTTCACATTACAGAATTTTATACAAGTACAAGCCAGCTCTTTTGAGTGTTTATTAGCGGTTACCAATCGTGTTTTATCACACTGTTGAAAACGCTCCTAATATTTTAATTTCTGAGAAAAACATCGATCATTTTGTCTCAGTCAAAAGCATATTTCTATTTAATTGACTCAAAAGTGATGACATTTTTTTGAAGAAGAGCTCTTTTTTATTATCTAATGATGATTCGTTCCAATAAGCTAAAAGAAAGCTAATGACATTAAAAGTAGTGAACTCTAAGACAGAAAGAGTGGTTAAGATAACGCAAGACTTAAATAGTTTAATCACTATTGAAGAAGAACAAAAGCAATTTTTATTACTTTGCGTACAAGAACACAGAAACCTGATTGTAAATAGCAAAATTTGACTCTTTCTTTTAATAAAAATGCATAATAAATATTATAAATGTGTTTTATTTACTGAATAAAATAATGAACTCGACAATGTCCATTAGGCTTCATATTATCTTTTCAAATTAAACTTTGACTTCAAGTCAAAGTCAAGTCAACCTAAACTTTAATGTCGAGTCGGGTTATTGTTATCCAATTTCAATAATATTTAATATTTAGTTTTTCAGAATCAAACGAAAAAATATGAGTACGCGTCTTGAACTTCGAATAAAAAACTTCATCTTTACAACCTGGGACACCCTATCATACATACATACAAGAAATCATTATTGTTGAGATCACTATCATTGAAATCACTATCATTACTTTTTTCACATGGGTCCGTCTTATTCTCGCTTGAAAACTTAACTTCTAAGCTTCATCTGATCTATATGTCAAAAGTTGTTCATCATTAGCATGATTTCTTTTTAAATGACTCTGCAGTCTGGTTATTATTGTATCAACACAACTAATAAACATAGAAATCTAGTAAGAATAATTGTTTTACCGGTGGAATTTTTGATTCTGAAGGACACTTGTTTAAAACAGTCACTTGCTTAGTAGATTCGTTGAGTAACATCAAGCATTTATATGACATAATATCGAACAAGCAACCCTAATTTTTTTAGAAATCAGCATAACTTTAATAACTGAATTTTGAACAACACAATTCTGCTCCGGTAGTAATTAATGCGACAAAGCAATTCATTACAGATTAAATCTGCAAAGCTGTATTTGAAGTCACACAGTCCCATAACATCTTGAGCAAAAATTGTGTATTTGTCTTTGTTACAACCATTTTGCTTTTATTTTTTTTGTTGTTGTAAAAACTTCCTTTGCAACTTGATGGTTAGTTTATAGAATATTTTGTGGCAGATCACAGCTTTCAGCAAACATTTTATGTCTTGTCAGCTTTTGTGTAGCCCATAATGCTAAATAACCAGATCGATTCGCTTAGTAACTAAAACAAAGCAACAACGGATCACTTTAGATTCTGCAAACAAATAAAAACTTAGACAAAGTTAAGACAATGCAGCGTGGTAATAAAATTTATTATGAAAAACAGCATTGACACACGAACATTCCAATCCAAAACAGGGATACTTCTTGGAAAGCGTACATGCGAACAAGACATACATACATACATACATACATACATACATACATACATACATACATACATACATACATACATACATACATACATACATACATACATACATACATACATACATACATACATACATACATACATACATACATACATACATACATACATACATACATACATACATACATACATACATACATACATACATACATACATACATACATACATACATACATACATACATACATACATACATACATACATACATACATACATACATACATACATACATACATACATACATACATACATACATACATACATACATACATACATACATACATACATACATACATACATACATACATACATACATACATACATACATACATACATACATACATACATACATACATACATACATACATACATACATACATACATACATACATACATACATACATACATACATACATACATACATACATACATACATACATACATACATACATACATACATACATACATACATACATACATACATACATACATACATACATACATACATGAACTCAAAAGAAAATTGTCTTTTAAGAGCAATTATCTTTAATCATGCAATGTAGGTGTGTTTGTTTTTTTAATTATCAGATGTTATAGATAAATATCATTTTTCTTCATCTTATATTTACTAAAAAATACTAAAAGAATATGAAGGAATACACAAGAATACTAAAAACACACAAGTAATACAATACTAAAAATACACCATATATTGAAAGAAAATACCATACAGATAATTTTTTAAAATTATACTTTTGTATGCGAACTTTTTCCGCACCCTGTACAAACAATGAGTATATATTACCAGGAACTGCGTTACTAGCCTTACATCATTCTTTTACATAACAAAACTTAACTTCTGGTTTTAGAATCACAGAAGAATCCCCATATAATAAGGGTATATTTTCGAAAGCAAAATTTGTTTTATCATTTGTTACTGATTGTCTAGCATCTTAATCTAATGCAGCTATTGATATTAGTATATCAACTTCAATCTCAGATACGATTCTATCTCCCCTAATTTTTCTTAGAGGTTGTAAGACCTCTACCAAAAGCACAACCTGAAAAAAGAAATAATAACTAGATCGAAGAAGAAGCATACAAAATTACATGCAGATACTCTAGTAAAACAGCAATATATGCCAAAAAAGTAATTTGTTTTAGAAAGTGAAAATCTTCTAATACTTCTTCAACAACAAAAAAAACTTTAAACTTAAACTGAAATTAATTCTTTAGTTTCTTTATACTTCTTTTATACTTGTTTGTTTCTTAAATAAAGTTTGTTAATAGGAAATTAAATTTTTGTTGGTATTTTTGTTTGCGTTTTGTTTTTTGTTTTTATGAAATTTTATTAAAAATATTTTATATTTTTTACATTAAAACTTTTTTTTTTTTAAATTAAAATTTTATTATGCTTTTATATTTTAAAAGAATTATTATTCTAAAAACTTCTCTTGCATTTTTTTAAACTAGTTTATTGTATATTGACTAAGATAATACTATTTTTTCAAAAACACCGAGAAGTTGAAATTATAAATTAGTTTAAAAAGCATTCCTCGTCATTTATTTTTTTCAGTTTTTAAAGTCTTTTATTGTAATTATCAATTTACCAAACATCTCAGATATATGTGAATTCCAGCATAATAGTAAATGGGGGTGGATAGCTCAGTTGGTTAGAGCGTCCAAAGAAAAGTTAAAACCCGGGCTGTTGTATAATATAAGTTCAAATCCTCCCACCTCCAACTCAGCGCTTTTGTAGTACTTCGGTAAGCAAAATTGTTCGTCAATAACGGACATTACTTTGGATTAGTCTTAATGACTATTTGTGGCTGTTCCTATGTTAAGCCAACAATATCTTCGGATATAAGGACATTGTATAGAAAAACATAGTATGAAAATTTAAATTGAAAAATAAATAAATAAATAAAAGTATTGCAACTCAATGAAAATACTCTTTTCTTTTAGAGCAATTATATAATTTTTGTTGCCAAATAGAAATAACAGATTAACTAGTAATATTTCTGTAAACTCTGCAACACTTATACTTCCGAAGTATTGTGTTGCAACATACCTTATTCACTGTTGTAACTTGCCCCGATGCTGCGTAAGTTGCAGTATTTATTTTTTCAATTTTTTTCTATCGCTATTGTGGTAAGACTAAGTTATTCCACAATAGCGATAGAACAACACGCTTGTAAATTTAGGCAATTTTTTAATATTATTATCATGTCTGAAAAAAATTATGAAAATAGACTAGCATGCATATTTAGTTTTTTAATTATAATCATAGCATAACTTTTTTTTTTTTTTCTGTGATCCAATAATAATAAACAGATTTAAGTAAATTCACAAATACAGTGTGTTTATCCATTAAGTAACACTAAAATATAACTTCAAAAAGTAGTTCCTAAAGATTCTGAAGTTTATTTACTGCTTATTTAAAGTTAACTTTGTCAATTAATAGCAAAAACACTGAGTAAAAAAATACTGAGTAAAAAAACTCATTATTATCCATTGCAAAATCCAGTTTTGAAGTTACCTTTGTTAGGAGTATAATACTTGAAAGTTCATAATCTTTCCTTATTTTTCCATATAATGAACTTGGTATAGCAAAGTATTAAAATGATTATACAATTGTTTTTATTGCAAATGATTTTGCAAGAAAAAACAGCACAAAACAGTTTTTTCATTAGGAAACCGTAAAACATTTTTTTGATTTTTCTTATTGTAATTACAATTAAAATTCGTCACACTATACACTAGGTAATAGCTATAGTTTAATTTAAAAAATAGTCAAGACGTTGCTTGCAATTATTAACACAAAATAACTTTAGAATATTGAAAGCCCCCGACCAAGGCCCCAATATACGCGCTTACGAGGCCTGTTAGTACAGAGGGCCATAAATGAACTTGTATCGCACCTTAAAATGCTTGGTGAGGAGTAAATTGTAGTTTTTTAATATAATTTTATAGAAGACATATTAATTAATTAATAAAATTCAAAACTTAATCATTAAATAAGAACATTAGGTAACATTTGTTTGATTTATCACTTAATTATAAGTATTCAAAACTTTTTGAACAAAAAAAAGTTGCTCACATAACTGCCTTGTTTATGATAAAGCAAAACTATCACGCCTGCTTTATCACATAGCCCTAATAAATAAACTTTAATTTTATAATACAAAATCTGTAGTGTATATAATATTTGTTATATTAATAAAGTTATAATACAAAATCTGTAAATAATACAAAAGCCTGTACAAATCTAACCTGTCATAAACCTTTCAGGTTTAAAAGAATGTGGATCTGGATAAATAGTTTCATTCATGTGTATACTGCTAACATGAGTTCGTAGGACTGTATTTGCAGGAACTTCATATTCACCAAATTTTGTTGCATTAATGGTCCTTCTGCCTAAAACTGGTGCAGGTCCATGCAAGCGCAAGGTTTCTTTAACGACACAATCTAAATATTTTAAACTCGTAACTTCGTCAAAAGAAATATTGTTTACATCCAATATATTTTTCTCGATCTCTTCTCTAAGTTTCTCTTGAACTTCTATGTTCTACAAAAAGAGATCATATCGCAATTAAAATTAAAAAAAGTAACTTAGCTCACTGGTAAGCAAAAAAAAATTAAACAGTATTGAAAAAAATAGAACTTTGACAATTTTTTTTATTTAATGCGTAAAAAACGAAGTATTCTTATAAATTTGTTTTATTTTAAGTGCTTCTTTTTTAAGAGTATATATTTTTTATTAAATTTTTAGTATGACTTTTTAGAAAACTTGTATAAGATGCTTATGAAAATTTTTCCTTAATAATATATACAAGTTTTTTTATAAAATTAGTTATTGTTAACATTTTTTTTGCTCACTACCGTACATACTTACCTTCTAATATGAAATATTTATTTGATACTTCATAAAAGATATTTAATTTTTTTGTTTTTTATTTGATTTTTTATCTATATTATTTTCTTTTACTTTTCATTATTAAGTTTTGATAACCTAAAAAAAACTCTTTCTGCTTTGTAGGTTATTGCTTATAAATTAATATTTAATTTAACGCTACTGCTGCCATTATTCATTAGTGCACGTTTGACACGAAGTTTTTAAAGAAGATTTAGCATGCTTGGCCTTAGAATATTTCCCTTTATATTTTTGACCACACGATAAGGTATGCTTAAATCTTTATAATAATCTGTTAAATCTGCTTAATCAGTTGTAAGATATAAAAATCTTTATACAAGATAATAATTTAATGCATTCGTAAATTATGTAGTAATAGATTAACCTTATTTATTTTTAAAATAGTAAAGAAAATTTTTAAAGTCAGGTAATTTATTTAATTTATTTTACAAGTAACAAAAGTTCAAATCCTTTGTCAGTTATATTTAAAGTATATTATTCTGTGCTTTTTATTTTTAAGAACTCGAAGCCGATGCTATTTTCAAAGGTCAAACTTTTAATAAAAGTCAAACTTTTGAACAAGGTCAAACTTTGATAAATTTGGTGTTTATCTTAAAAATCCTTGCTTCTCACACGGTCAATGTTATGTTGTATATTCAAGAGTAAGATAGTTTAATACCTTATTTTTTTTAATTGATGAACATTTATTACAAGATAGGTCATTTAATAAATGCTACGCAAACAATGTTGTTTTTACAAATGGACTTAATCTATAAACAACTGTTCTTTTACAATAAAGTACCACTTTTTTATAAACAATTAAAAAAAAATTTTGTTGCTGGAAGCCAGTGGTTGTTAATAAAAACCCAATTGTTACAGATTTTCTGATAAATAATTTTGAAAATATCAATCACTAATAAAAACAACAGAAAATCTGTTTGCTTTTATAATATAATAAACCAGGTCAGTAATTGGTCATAAATGTTTTCAATTTATATATTTTTCTTTGTTCAAATATTTGAGCATTTTCATGTGTTATGATGTGGTAATCTGTGTTGTTTATTTTGTGTTTATATGTGTTAAGGTTATATAGGCTTATATGTTGTAAGTGTTTATGTGTCACAACTGTGTAAATTTCTGTTAACGTGAAGTGTTTGATATAGAGGGTTATTTTTAGAAATTTATAGCTAAATTCCTCCACAAAACGAATTTTCTTATTTGTTATCTATTAAGTCACTTTTTTGAGTTTCCAAATAAATAAATGATGTTAATAACACATTATTGTATAATAAGTGTTTTCAATTATAATTTTGTTCTATTTTCAGGTCGAATTACTTCTCTTATAGCTGACTTTTGAAAGTTCTAACATAGTAGAATTAAAAAAATGTTCCTAATGAATTTAACAAATGTTCTGAACCGTTTTCTGAAAGCCAAAACGAAATTCGTATAATCTTCGTAGCATTTACTAACAGCCATATAATAATGAAATATTATAATACATGCTTTTATAAGCACTTTTGATACTTTTTTATATTAAATATTTTTTTTTATTTTTTTTTCAAAAAAAGTTTTTATTTTATCTTAGGAAAAACATTTTTATTGTTTCTCACATAAGTTTGTATACTTTTTTTCTCTTTGGATTTGTTATTTTTTAAATTGGCCAATTTTGCTATTTTTTTTTATATTAACGTTATTTTTATATGTGAATAGAAACTGTTAACACCTTTATCACCTTAGGTTATCATGATCTAGATGGTTTCCATTTGCATTAAGTATCAAACTTCTGCACAAATAACAGCTAAAATAATATTTTAACTGCCGAAATTGGTATTTAAATCAGCTTAGTTAAATGATTTTGTTAAGACTTCTTTATTAAAAATTAATATATAGAAAATATATTTATTAATTTTTAATAGAATAGTTTTCTTCCATTTATTAAATTTCACTAAAGTAAAGAAAGTAAAAATTAAAAACAAGTTTAGATTAAGTTGAGTGTGAAACAGGCTTACCATGACCCGTACCGTATCGTGTGGGTCTTGACAATTATTAGATTATTAATATAATAAAATTATTTAAAATAAATAATTTAAAAAAACAACAAATTAAATTAGCTTAGCCTTTAAAATTTAAATATTTTTAAATAGATAAAAATACAATTTATTGATATTGAAAACATTTATATCATCTTTGACTAAATTAACATTATATACTGTTAACATAAAAAAAGTCATAAGAACGGTAAGAATAAATCCTGAAAACCTAAAGGAACTCAAATAAAATATACAGCAATTTTAAATAAAAGTAATACACATCAATTTTATAATAATAATACACATTTATATAATAAACCAATTGTATATAAATAATACAAACAAACCAAATTTAAATAAAAAACAAAAGTTTTAAATGGAACACGCAAAACCAAAAAAAAAAAAAATACTGAGTATGCATATAAACCCTAAAAAAATTGTATATATATATATATATACATATAATATATGTATATATATATATATATATATATATATATATATATATATATATATATATATATATATATATATATATATATATATATATATATATATATATATATATACAACTGCCATAAAACAAATGTGTGTGCTAGCAATATTTGGAAAACTTCTTACTGGACCCTGGATGAAAAACTTTTATGTATCAGTTGAAAAAGCAAGTTTTGATCATATTGCAGGTATCCAAGTAGTTAAAAATGTTTTGCAAACAATAAAAAAATTGCAAAACTAATCCAGGTGCACTGATAAATAGTAAAAAGGATTTTTTCGAAAATCCCCTTAAATCAAATGTTTTAGAACCTGTCAAAAATTTATGTTCCATCGATGAGCAGGTTATCAACATGATTTTGGCTTGTCTTATTGCAGTGGAAGATGTTTTGAACCGTCAATATGAGCGATATTTCTTACTTTCTATTACAGAGACACTTAAGGAGGAGACAGCTAGTGCAAGGCTTCACAACATAGATAGTGAAGAGTTAATGGGTATGTTTAGTGAAGCTAAAGGAAGATCTCCAAATGCAACAGTTTGTTATATATCTTGCAAAATAAGATCAAAAAAACTATAGATTACCTAGATAGTCTTGACCAAACATCTAGGGAAAATATAGTCAAGTGGTCAATGCAAGCAGCTCGTGAAAAAAGAATAAACAATCGACTGAAACACACTGCATTACTAGCAGAGATTTCAAAAAGACAGACATGCAAAAGAAAAAAAATGGATGAAAAAGAAAAAAGAAAGCTGGAGCGAGAGCTGCGTGTTCTATCTTTTAGTGATATGAAAAATTTATATAAGCACTTATCTATTAAACAACTTGATGACTTATATGATGTAATGTATGAAAGAATTGTTGGGAGAGAACTCTGTCATGAATGGTTTGATACAGATAATAACAAATCTGTCATATATAATGGACGAGTAGAAAAAGTAAATAAGAGAAAAGAAGACAGAATTTATACCATTTCCTACTGGAAAAATAATGAATCTGATTCAGAAGCTGTTGACCATCTCATAAAAAAAATCCAGCTTGCTGCTGATATTATTGCAGGAGAATTGATTATTTCATAATTTTGCTGTTTTATTATGTGGTTTAATGTTATTTTTTTAATAGTAGAAACCAATATTAATATTACTTATGTGATTTAAGTATTATAAATATATATATAAAAGTTATTATCAGTATATGTATAAATTAATTACAGCAAGTGGTGTGATTTGCAAGAAAAGTACAGCAAGTGTTGTGACTTGCAAAAAAGTACAGCAAGTGGTGTAACTTGCAAAAAAAGTACAGCAAGTGTTGTGACTTGCAAAAAAGTACAGCAAGTGGTGTGACTTGCAAAAAAAGTACAGCAAGTGTTGTGACTTGCAAAAAAGTACAGCAAGTGGTGTGACTTGCAAAAAAAGTACAGCAAGTGTTGTGATTTGTAACAAAGTACAGCAAGTGGTGTGACTTGCAAGAAAAGTACAGCAAGTGTTGTGACTTGCAAAAAAGTACAGCAAGTGTTGTGATTTGTAACAAAGTACAGCAAGTGGTGTGACTTGCAAGAAAAGTACAGCAAGTGGTGTGACTTGCAAGAAAAGTACAGCAAGTGTTGTGACTTGCAAAAAAGTACAGCAAGTGGTGTGACTTGCAAAAAAAGTACAGCAAGTGTTGTGATTTGTAACAAAGTACAGCAAGTGTTGTGACTTGCAAAAAAAGTACAGCAAGTGTTGTGACTTGCAAAAAAGTACAGCAAATGTTGTGACTTGCAAAAAAGTACAGCAAGTGTTGTGACTTGCAAAAAAAAGTACAGCAAGTGTTGTGACTTGCAGAAAAGTACAGCAAGTGTTGTGACTTGCAAGAGAGTACAGCAAGTGTTGTGACTTGCAAAAAAAGTCCAGCAAGTGTTGTGACTTGCAAAAGAGTACAGCAAGTGTTGTGACTTGCAAAAAAGTACAGCAAGTGTTGTGACTTGCAAAAAAAGTACAGCAAGTGTTGTGATTTGTAACAAAGTACAGCAAGTGGTGTGACTTGCAAGAAAAGTACAGCAAGTGTTGTGACTTGCAAAAAAGTACAGCAAGTGGTGTGACTTGCAAAAAAAGTACAGCAAGTGTTGTGATTTGTAACAAAGTACAGCAAGTGTTGTGACTTGCAAAAAAAATACAGCAAGTGGTGTGACTTGCAAAAAAGTACAGCAAGTGTTGTGACTTGCAAAAAAGTACAGCAAGTGTTGTGACTTGCAAAAAAAAGTACAGCAAGTGTTGTGACTTGCAGAAAAGTACAGCAAGTGTTGTGACTTGCAAAAGAGTACAGCAAGTGTTGTGACTTGCAAAAAAAGTACAGCAAGTGTTGTGACTTGCAAAAAAGTACAGCAAGTGTTGTGACTTGCAAAAAAAGTACAGCAAGTGTTGTGTCTTGCAAAAAATACAGCAAGTGGGACTTGCAATTTTTTTGATAGACGGCTCTGGCTTACGTTCTCGTCGTGTCTATCGTTAAAAATGATTATTATTTTGTTTCATTGATTGATTTTTTTATTGATGGAATTTAAAATTTTAATCATTTACTAAAAGCCAAGACAAAATTTAATAATTAGTTTAGTTAAAAATAATTTAGTTTAAAAATATTATATTTAGGTTGGGAAGGGGGATTTAAACGCTCTTTTTACAGAAAGAATGTATCCTCTGATGCATCTTGTAATTTTGTTAATGTTGTTTTATTTTATTTTAAATAAAAGTAATTTAAATCTTTTTCTAAATTGCATATAAAAATTTGATTCTATTTTTAGGTTGGAGGGACGTGGTGGCACACGCCCCCTATTTAACTGAATCAATGTGTGTATCGCTAGTAGTAGTAAAATAAAGTTTTTGTATTAAAGACTAATTTTTTTTTTTAATAAAAAAAAAAAATTTTATAAAAAATATATTTTCATTTTAGGGTGTGTTTACACCTTTACACCCACTGACACCCTTACACCCACCCTAAGTCTTATATTTGGCAGTGGTTTGGAAGTAAAAACTAACTACTTCTAAAAAATAATATGAAAATCGACTATTTTACCAAAAAAAAACTTTTTTGTAAATAAAATTTGCATTTATTGGCGGTGTAGGAGTAGGTTTGGTACCCCCCCTAGTCTCCCATATACGTCCGGTGGCTAGAAACCAACATGAATTTGTAGCCCACTCTTATACCTATCTTTTGATACCAAGTTATAGGCGTTTAAAAAATAATTGACAAATTTATATTAATTTTAGTTAAGAAAAGTATTTTTTTGACCACAGTTTCTTCAACAAATCCATATATCAAAAAATCGGTGTTTAAAACGTTATAACTTTTTGTCAAATCATATGATTTTGATAATTTTTTCACTTTTAAAGTACTGTAATAAAGCTCTTTCCAAAGATATATTACAATCTAATATTTGATCAATTAAAAAATTTCATGTAACATACCTACTTATATATGGAAATACTAGAAATATTTGTATATATATATATATATATATATATATATATACATATATATATATATATATATATATATATATATATATATATATATATATATATATATATATATATATATATATGCAAGTACTTAAAAGTGAACACACGCGTTTTAAGGGGTTTTTTATTTTAAAAAAGTTATTACAATGGCGCTAAAAAGAGTTAATATTGCTTTTGAACAGTAATAAGAATCTTGTTGAAAACTGCATTATTAATGTGGAAAATATTTGGTCCTATCCTAATAGTGTAATCATTAAAGAGTTTTTAAAACTCCAACAGGAAGACATATTTAATCTTTGGTTTTTTGTTTACGGAGATCCTTGAACAAGAACGTTTTTCTTCTTTAAACATTAATTTTGATGCTGATGACCCCTTAAAGAAAATTTTTGAAAAAGATACAAGGTCTCTACATGTTTAGATGGTATTGATTTTATGTCTTGTCTAAAAAACATTTTATCTCTCTTGCTAAAAAACAGCTTTATAAAGGTTTTACTAAATTAATCAATAATTCAAAAACAATTAGTGAACAAAGAACTACGCATGTTGCAAGCGTAAATATTCTCATAAATATAAAAGAACTTATTGACCGCTGCAATCAGATAACATAAAAATTCGCGAAGATATTTTCTTACTGCAAAATAAACATGAAGAACTTCGAAAATCAAATAGCGAAATTACAAATAATTAACAACAGTTGTCATTAAACTGCACTTCTAACTCATCGGTTCTTCAAAAATCAATAGGAATTTAAATTGTTTTAAATTTAATAAACTTTCTTTCCAAAACTCAAAACCATACACAAAATAAAACATCTCCACACTTCACCATAGAGGATTTCAATAACAAACTTTAAAAACTGAAGACTTTGAAATCTTTGTGCAAAAAGCTGAAATTCCACACAGAATTGCAGAGCATAACCAGGGCCGGCGCGTATAGGTGTCACATGGAGGAGTGAATTAAAATTTTCGCTGACTAAATAAATTGTTTTTAATTTTTGAAATTTACCGACTAACTGTCAAAATTTGTTGACTAGCTTGTCTAAAGGGTCTACATTTGCCGACTGACTTGTCCAAACGGCTGAGGAAATGCAAGAAAAACTCATTTAAGTGGGGGGGGGAGGGGTCTCACGCACCCCACACACACCCTTTGCACTGGCCTTGTTCATAACGCTATAACATCACAAACCACATTAAAAAATCTTTAATCTGTTTACATAAAATAAGCGATAGGCGTAGTGCCAATTTTTATCACGCTCAACCGGACAAATAAATATTACCGCTCTTTTTAAAGAGTTTGAAATCACAATATTATGCTTAAACAGTTCCTATAGTATCGCAAAAATTTTAGAACTGAAACGATGCTTCAAAGCAATGACAATAAATTGTAAAAATCGCGATCAGTAACAAAAAGTCAATCTGACATCTTAAACCAATCTGAACCAATACTTTAATTTATTCTACGCAATATTCTACAATTCTTTCAAAAAAAAATTTTTATCGGAATATTGGCTATTAAATGCTGAACATTTTGTTTTACATGATTTGACAAATCAATTATATTTTCACTTTGCTAAAGGAAAAGAATACGAAAGACCTTTTGAGAAAAAATGCTTTTTTATTTCGTAAAAATCTACTGCTGTCAATTCACGTAGTACACGATTTTGAAGTTCTTGTAATAAAAAGTTCGTATGGCAACAATGTTTTGAATTTTATTGGAATTTATCTCACTTCACACAAAATACTTTTGTATGAATCCTTAAAAAAATATCTGTCTAAACTCAACGTATGAAGATAAAGGAGTGTTTTCGCCAGTGATTTTTAGTCATTTCCTAAGATTATATATGAAACGGAAGTCCCAAACAACCACCAGGAAAAAAAGTTTTACAGAATTTCTATAAACTTTTGGAACATAAGGTATGTTCCAAAAGTTTATAGAAATTTCGACATTCTATAGAATTTCTACAGAATGTCGAATAATTTCTATAGAAATTGCTATAAATATTTTTTCTATAAAATAAAAAGTAGAAAAAAAAGTTCTGTTGGAATTATTATAGAAATTAACAGAGATTCTATAAAAATTCTATAGAATTCAATAGAATTTCTATAGACCATATGTTCCAAAAGTTAATAGAAATTCTAAACTTTTTTTCTTGGGCAAACACGAAACAAATTTTTCAGGCATTTATATAGTTTTCTTGAATTAAATGAACTCTTTTTTGATATAACTAATAGTAATTGTCCTACCTATACTTATAAACATAAAATACTAAATAATTCATCTTATATCGATCACATTGCAGTCTTAAAAGAGTTTATTAACGGTCAATTTATTCCTCCTTCACATGTAAACATGAGTGACTATGTATCCATAACTAGAAAATTTAACACCAGTTACAAATAATATATTTAAAAAAACAAAACAATCTCTAATTATGCTTGTAACGATAACAATTTTATCAAAATATATAATCAGAATCTCTCTGATTCTTGTAAAGATTACATTTTCATTGGAGAATCAATAGAAAAAAAATCTCAAACAGCATGTTAAAAAATCCAAAATGCTGCTCTTCTACCGATGGAAAAATGTTTTTAAAAAAAATAGTTCTGCATTTACTCTAAATCACGATGTACGCCAGAAATCAAATTGAGTAAAGACATCTTTTCTTTTAATTTAAGGAATGGAAAAAATCTAACTGCAACAGATTGCAGGAATGTATTTTATTTAATAAATAAACTTGTACGCAATGTATTTTATTTTATAAATAAACTTGTACGCAAAAAATTCTTTAAAATTGTAAAAGCAGCTCATAACTTTAAAATCAATAAAGTTACCAAAATTCATTGTCATATATTTTGAAACAATATTCGAAGAATTAAATCAATTTTAAACACAAGATGTGAAAGAATTTCTACCAAGTTTCATACGACTCTCAACACTCCCACAATTACTAACAACCATATCGAATATTGCCATATTCCAAAACTCATAAATGAGCCTAATCTAGTAGTCTTATCAACTTTTGACATCAAAGCCTATATTCGTAAGCTTAACTCTAATAAATCGCATAATTCCTGTGGATTTACTGCAGAGCATCTTAAATACTCTTTTAACAACAATCTCCCAATATGCCTTTCAAAATTTTATAATAATATCTTTAATAATGGTTCGGCTCTAGAGCACTTATCGATTTCCATTATTATTTAAATGTTCATATCTTTTAAAAAATCTCTCGGTAACCCTGATAACAATCGTGCAACAAGGTTTCTTTTTATCGTCACATTTGTACATTATCTACACTAAAAGTATATTAAGTCAAATTGTTTCGGATTGAAAGGTTGGAACAACAGTAAGTTGCATATAAATATGCGTTATTGCTTATGCAGACGATATAATCCTACCGCACGAATTTGTAAACAAAATTCAAGCACAATGCAAAAACCTTTAAATCAAACTAAACACTGAAAAAACCAAGTTTAATATCTCATGCAAAAATTTAATTACAAAAAACACAGTTTAAATTAATGAATCTTCCCTACATCTCAAGAATAAACTAAAACATCTTGGATTCCTATGAGATAATCGAGACCATTTACAAAATATAGCTACTCCCTAAACAGCAAATGTAAAGGAACGAATTATTCAATTTCAATCAGTCTCCGGAGCACTTATATAATCTGGAATTCGTTTTTGTCAGCCACTAAATATAATGCATTTGTTCATAAATTTAATTTATAAAAAATATAATTAATTTTTTATAAATTAAATGCTGTCGGAAGATCAGTCTTAAAACTCATCTTCAGCATATCAATGTACAACAAATATTATCTACATTCCTTCTTTAAATTTAATGACATATTTACCATTCTTGATCAAAACAAAATGAATCTGCTTATCAGCCTACTGAGTTATCCGACTTGTTGCTTCATGATTTTGACTCAAATATTTAAGATTATTAAGGATAACCACTTATCAATGAAGTAATACAATTTTGCAACAGATTAAAACTAAACTTTGCCCAGTTTTTGAAAGAGGGTAAAATTATCATTAAAGATGGATTTGATACATATTTGATACTTCATAAAATTGATCCTTGATCTTTATAAAAAGTCGGATTATAAAGATAAAGAATAGAATGCGGAGTAAAAAACCGGCAAGCACGATAATGAGATGCCACCTTAGCAAATGCTAATTTTGCTATGGATTTTTGCTATTGGATTTTTGCTATGGATAAGGCTAAGATACGAACTTTAAGGAACTTTTAAAGTTACAGAACCTAAAGAAGAGTGCCGTTTATTTAAGAAAACTTTTATAATAATTGGCAAGGAATGATTCTTAGAGATGATGCGTGACACAACATAAGAAGAGAGCTTACAGAGGAGACTAGAATACCAAACTTTAATAAAGGTTTTGACATGTCGAGAGTGACAGCCTAAACCTCTCCACATCTATCTAATGCACAATGAAACCTACTAGTTATCACTTTTAACAAATCAGCAGTAGAACAAGAAGATCGAAATCCAAGTCAATGATCAAAAAGTTGTTAGCTTCAAGATGAGAGATTAAGTGTTAGTTACTTAAAACTTAAAAACCTAGTTTTTAATAGAAAAAAGACTAATGGGACGGTAGTTAGATTGCGCTCCAGAGTTTTTTAAAATAGTGATAACAGATATCACTTTCCAGCAGACTGAAAAACAAGACTCTGATCAACACTGGTTAAATAGTTTTGAATGTGTACACGATTGCTCCTGAGAGTACTTCTGCAAGACTATAACAGGTATGTTGTCAAAACCACAAACTGTAGAAGTTTCTAAGCAGGAAATCGCTTTATGTACCAGAATGATATAAATGTGAAGTAATGTATCAATCCGTTTGTTGGCTATGTCAGGTAGAGTAGAATCAAGAGGTAAGAATGAGGAAAAAGATTTAGCAAACAATTCAGCATTGCCCTGAAATGAGATAACAAAATCTTAACTATGAAAGAGTAATGGAATAACAGATTAGCATCTATTTTAGACTCTGTTAAAGATTCTCCAGATGTCTCTGGAGCCTTATTTTTGAAATAAATTACAAGTTTTTGTGACCTGAGAATAGCGGGCTTTGGCGTCAGACAAAACCCTTATGCAGTGGTTTTTCACAATAGTAAGCACACATCTGTTTCCTTAGAATTATTAATTAATGGAGGCAATCTTATGATTGGAAATTGCAGCAGCGCAATCAGAGGAAAACCATGGATAAGATTGAGGTCTGAGTTGTAATTTTCTAGAAAAAATAAAAGATTCCATGCAAGCCTGATTCAAAGAAGTTACATAAAATTTTTCAGCAGAATGAAATTTTTTAGCATGAAGAAGAATGATTGCTACTCAATGGTATCTCAAAGAGAAACACGGAAATATTCCTAGTTAGCTTTACGGTAGTTATAAGAGGTTCAATGATTAAGATTCTGGTGATAAAAAAGAATGATATAATAGTTTTAATAAGTTCAAGCTGTGATCAGAAGAACCTTAAAGTATATGTGGAGAAACTGAGCATTAACTAGGATCAGAAACAAAACATAAGCGGAGTAGAGAAGATAAATAATTTGGATTGTCTGGAAAGCGAGTTGAAAAGTTGACTATTTGTGAGATTGAAAATGGAAAAATTTGTGGGTCTTGAAGCTTCCAGAGTCACTGGCACTCGTACCAAGAAATTCATTGTGATAAACATTAAAGTCTACAACAACAATGCTATTGGCTGAAGGATAAAGAAAAAGGTATCGGTCAATTTGATCAGAATCAAAATCAAAAACAGTGCTGAAATAAACAGTCTTGAGATAAACGAGAGCGATACAGAACAAAGAGAAAGGTTATAGAGTGAAGTGGGGCTAAATAAATGCACTTAAAGAATACTATGTCAATTAAAACCTAGTTTTCCGACAAATGTGTGAATTCTTACGAATGTAAATGCCCAGGCCAAGTATGTGAATATTGAAGACTAATTTTAGGAAGATAACTATCAACACTATGATGAAACGATGCAAAAGATGAACTTAAATTAGTCTTACAAAGAGCAAGTACATCTGGTTAACTTTGCAAAAGATAAGACTCATCAGAAAGAAAGATAATTTAAAGACCACGAACAATAGATAATAATAGATTTAGAGAACTTGATGATGACGATGCTTTTTTTGTTATTTATAATTTTTGGTACTTTAGTCATTTCAGAGTTAGTAAAAGATCTTGACTCAAAGCACAGATAGTACTCATTACACTACTTAATAGTTTATCTATAACATTATATATATATATATATATATATATATATTTATATATATATATATATATATATATATATACATATATATATATATATATATAATGTTATTATTGTTATTTATTAGGGTTAGGGTTAGGGTATCAAATATGTATCAAATCCATCTTTAAATGAAACATTGTTACCATATCTAAAGTCGATCTTCGAATAATCCTAATACATAATAGACAATACGCAAAAACGCTTTGTAAATAAATATTATAAATATTGTCTGCTAATATTAGTAACTTCTAATTCTTATAATGGTCCACATTCAACCAAGGCGTTGTTGTCCACAGAGCATTATTGTATCATCACAAGGTAAATGTAACACGGTAAGCCTTGAGAAGCGTGATTATTTATTTTTATTATTTTTATGACTTCAATTGCAAAAATGGCTTCCGACATTCTTGGATTGGAACTAAGAAAAAAAATTATTTGCGATTACGTAAGTGGAATGTCACAAAAAAGTATTTGTGATAAATATCGCGTGAAAAAATGGATCGTATCAAGACTATGTTCCAAATATCGTTCTACGGGGAAGTTGGCAGCAGAAAACAAAGGTGGAAGACCGCGTTCCACCACTTCTAGAGAGGATTTTATGATCGTCAAATCCGTCAAGAAGGATCCCTGGATATCATCAGTTGAGATACAAAAGCAATTAGAGCTGCCTGAATCGGACCGAACAATCAGACGACGTGCTGTTGAAGCCGGATTGTTTTCTCGACGCCCTGCAAAGAAACCGCTGATCGTTGATTTCACTAAAAAACCAGAAGAAAAGACTCCTGTTTGCTACATCTCATATTGACTGGAATGTGCAGAAATGGCGAACTGTCCTTTTTAGTGATGAATCGAAGTTCAACATCATTGGGAGAAATAGCATTTGCCGTGTACGTCGACCGGCTGGAAAACGCCTCGATTTGCGTTACTGCCATAAGACCGTGAAGCATGGTGGAGGCAATGTAATGGTCTGGGGGTGTTTTTCTGCTAACGGTATAGGTCCAATACATCGAAACGATGGAATAATGGACCGTTTCATGTATAAAAATATCCTGAAAGATGTTATGTTACCTCATGCTGAATGGAATATGCCAATAAAATGGGTTTTTCAGCAAGACAACGATCCGAAACACACTGCAAAAGTAGTCAAGCAGTGGTTTCAAGACAACCACCTATCGGTGATGGATTAGCTGCCTCAATCTCCGGATCTCAACCCTATTGAGAATCTGTGGGAGATTGTCAACCGCAGAATTAATCGTGAAGGTGTTCGTAATAAGGATCAACTGTTTGAACAAATCCAAAAGGCCTGGGCAGCGATTCCACAGAGTTACATTGATCACCTGATCGAATCTATGCCTCGAAGATGCAAGGCTGTGATCGACAACAAAGAATTCGCCACGAAATATTGATAGCGAAATACAGCTTGGTCAACATTTTGTCGAGTTGCACTTGTTTTGTCCAGAAGGAAATCAACTTTTTATACTTTTGATTAATTTATCAATTTTCGTGTACAAATAATGAACTTTGTGATGAATAAAACTTGAAGAACTTTGTCTCTAAACAGTTACATAGTTATTTCTCTAAATTAAAAAAATGCAGCACTTTTATATAAAGAAACTAAATTAGCATTATTTGGTTGCACTCGTTTTGTCCGATACTGCATATATATATATATATATATATATATATATATATATATATATATATATATATATATATATATATATAATATATATAAAAAAATACGACTTTTTTATGGGACTTTAAGTTTCATGCTATTCGGTAATCATTCAGCCATATATTTAAAATCATTAAAATAAGAACTGTTATAAAAAATACCAACTTGCGTTGCAACGAGATCAAACGTCAGTTTTCATGCCAAATGGGACTTTATTTAACCGTTGTCGAAAGTCGATAGTAAAAATTTTTTCTTTGCCTACATGCCGATACCCATTCCCTTTTTATATTTAAAAAAGATTTTTTATCATAGGTCGAAATAAAATACTTTTCATTTTCGCAAAGATTACACCTTTTTGAGGATGGGTTATAGGGTTGATATTTTTAAACAATACTCCACTTGATTATCGGTTAAAACTTGCTTTCTTATGTTTCCAGATTTCTTTAGGAAATTCAGTGCCGTTTTTATAAAACCAAGTTAAATGATTTTCTGTGTTTGCAAACCTAATCTTGAAGGAGTTTTTGTTAATACCAATATAGGATTTCCAAGCATGATTGACGTTAGGTGGTGTTAGAGTAGCCTTATAAATAATATTTTTAGTTAAGAATTGATTATCTAAAGGACGCGTAGCTTTATCTATACAGTTGCATTTTCTAATATTGTTGGTATTTTTATTTCGCAAAATGTGTTGGTTGTGGGATTTAATAATGGAACTGATATTTGGCATGCAGCTGTAACTTTATTTTGACGGTGTTTATGTTTAAAAATCTTGTGTAGCTTGTGGTGTGCTAGAAAATGTAAGCCGTTTAAAATCAAGAAAAGGCTTTCTAATTTGGTGACAACGCTCTTACTAAATAGGGGATTAAACCATAATATGTTTCGTTTGCATCTATTAGTATCACGATTAGTTTTTTAAGTATTTAAAATTTAAAGTAGGATAATATTGGATATTGTTGCTATTTCCAGACTTTATTAGGGCTTATTAGTAAACAGTAGCAAAGTTTTTGAAAATTATTTTGCTCGAAGAGTTTGATGAAAATCTTTGTTCAATAGAGGTCGGCAGCTGCTTTAGAATACTTGGTAGGTGATTAGAGCTGGCATGGATATAGTTTAACAAACTTTCAGGTTTATGGTAAGGTTTGAAGCTGCAGTCACTAAGATTTAATGTAATATCAAGATAATTTAGTGTTTTTAAGTTACATTGGAGAAAAATAATAAGGCTGTTACTTTTGAATATCTTAGTTATATGTTTTTTAACTTTTTCCATTTGTGGACCGCTAGCATTTTTAATCACGACCAACCCATTGTCTCTATATAACCCAAAATTAAAATTGTTATAAAACTCTAAAATTAAGAAAAGAAGGAAAATTCCAACCGACTCACATATCATTAAACGCTCCATGGTTTTTTTATCCAAACTTCGTTATCGTTAAATAATAAGGATTTAGGTAATTGAGGAATCAAAGATTTGTGCTCGTTAGCAATGGTATTATACAGCTCAGCGAAACAAATAGAGTTGATAAGGAGCTTCTCGTTTATAGAAGTATAAAGTTCAACAATGTCAAAAATGAGGAATTTATAAAATTATTTGTCTTTGATACTCATGAACCATTTAACTACTACCTGTGTGTTACTCCACTAGTTAAATCATAAAATATTCCTTAGCTTGCTGTTTATATCGGATAAAATATGTTTACTTATTCTTCCTATTTCATTCTTTTCTTGAGTTATTTGCATTGGTAATTATTTGGTAAAGTAAAAAGACAAAAATAGGCAGAAAAGCTGATTCAGACAAGGTACGATGGCAAATTGTAGGTCTGCTAAAAGATAAAACAAAAAGCCAACGAGAAGTAGCTCGAATGTGCAATGTTTCGCTTAAATGTGTACAAACAACGTGGAAAAACCACGAGCTACATAATGATGCCAAAGATTTACCAAGGCTTTGTAGGCCTTTAAAGCTAACTTCAAGAGACCAAAGTTTTCTCTATTAAAAGGTTAGGCAAGGCCCTAAAATTTCTTACCGCAAACTTGCTGAAGAGTTCACAAATACGCCTGGTAAGGTTAGTGTTACTAGATAGACTGTACAAAGATGCCTAAATTAAAAAGGCTTATATTGCTATGTCGCAGCTCTAAAACCACTTTTACGTGTCTTAGATCACCTAAAAAGATTAAAGTGGTGTAGAAAAAGACTTCATTGGTCTGTAGAAGACTGGGCCAAAGTCATTTTCAGCAACGAATCCATATTTGAGATGATAAATCGCAAGTCAAGATTTATCATCAAGATGCCGGCTGGTAAATAGTTCAAAGAGCATTTTTGTGTACCAAGGATACAAGCCGGAGGAGGATCAGTTAGAATATGGGGATGTTTCTTCCATAAAGGAACAGGGTCATACAACATTTGTAACGGCAGAATTTACCAGTACAACTACAAAGAAACCCTTGAAAGTAAACTTTTGCCAACAGCCAGAGCTTTTTACGGAAAACGACAACAATGGATTCTTTAGCACAATGGCGCAACGGCTTACACTGCAATCTCGGTTAAAGGGTGGCTTGATCAGAAAAACATTACGGTCATGCCTTCTTATTAGGGGCAATATCCCTTTCCTTTCTCCCCCAACTAAGACTCTGAGGAGGCCGACCCTGCATTTAGCCCCTTCATTTCCTAAACAGTTTTAAAAATACTTTTATGATAGCAACAGCGGAATTATCATTTTCCAGTCTGCATTGACTCAATCACAATTGAACATCACAATGGAAAAGTATATCTAGAAAACTGTTTAAGATACAATCGCATACCAACTGTTTTTTAAGTGAAGGCGTGCTGGAAAAAGATGACTAATTACGTTAAAAAGATGATTAATCACGTTGTGTGTGATAAATAATTGAATGAATCGATCATTTATATCTATTTTGCTGTATCATACGAAATTGAGGAACTACTTCCTTTTTAACATATCTTTTCAGCCCCCCTTCCGTAACTTTTTCGACCTTCCTATGCCACTGTGTAATATATTTATATATATATATATATATATATATATATATATATATATATATATATATATATATATATATATATATATATATATATATATATATATATATATATATATATATATATATATACGCAGTGGCATAGGAAGGTCAAAAAAGATAGGGAAGGGGGGCTGAAAAGATATGTTGAAAAGAAAATAGTTCCTCAATTCCGTATGATACAGCAAACTAGATTAAAATGATCGATTTATTCAAATATTTATTACACGCAACGACATTAATCATCTTTTTTAACGTGATTAGTCATCTTTTATATAAAAGATATAAAAACAAAAGCATTTTGTTAAAAAAATTAGTGCCTAATTTTTGCGAATTGCGAATTGCGAAAAGCGGTTTAAAGTCACTTAAATATTCAAAAATCAAATGCTTCAAAAAAAAAAATATATATATATATATATAAATATAAGAGCATTGGCCTTTGCCAATATGCTTTAATCAAATTCAAATTGAAATACTTTTGTTGTAGCAAGTCTGCAGTAGAACAATAAAATTAAAACCTGTAAATGTTTACCTTTTTTAAGCTTAAGATTTGAGAGTGGTTTAAATGAAAGGGAGGAATTATAAAAGAATAATTAAAAAAATAAAAATTACTAATAATAGAGATAAAATGACAAACAAAATATTTGATTAAACAAAAATCAAATGATATCAAAAAAATTAAAAACAAAATTTCATAACACATTCACAAATGAATTTCACAAATGGTATGCGCATTTTATTTATGTTTCGTCAATAGAATCATTTAAAGTTTAAGTTATATATTATAACATATTGTAAATTGTAAAGGTTCTTACAGTCCCTAGCATATATAAACACCAAGTCATAGCAGTAGAAGTTGTTTCATGACCAGCTATGAGAAATAATAATAAATTATCTCTGATCAAATCATTTGATAGTTTGCTGCTCTCTTGCTGTTGATCTTTTAAAACAATTGTAATAATATCTTTCTCTTCTGTTGATATTCCATCGTCAATTTCTTTTTTACGTTTTTCAATAAGCTAATAGATGATTTCACAAATAAAAATCATGAATATTTGAATATAAATAAATAAAACTAAAATGATGAATAATTAAAAGATTTTAAAGCAAACATTTATTTTAATTCCTAAGAGCCCAAAGTTTTGAAAAGTTAAAATTATACAACAAATAAAGAAAATTTTAAATGAATAATAATATTGAAATTTATTTATCAAACAACTTTTGTTTACCAAACTACTATAATTTATCAATAATGGTTGTTTAAAAAGTATAATATTGTTATACTGTAAAAAAAGATCACTCATAAAAGAATGCAATTGAAGCGATATGTGTTTAAAAATACTTTAACTTATTGCATTAAGCACAATAATGCAAATACAACAAACATGAGTCAACTTAGAATAAAGACAAAAAAGTTAGGTGTTTGAAAGTATTATTTTTATGATAAAGCTGTTTATGAATGATGAATGTCACATGTGAAAAAGGTTCACGCAAATTTTAGATTTCAACGAAAAAATCAAAAAATCAAAAATGTTTTCAAGAGCTAAAACAAATGTTTCAACAGTTAAAACAAATACTGAATAGGGTCTGATATCTGATTATGTAAAAAAATACTGGGTCTGACATCAGATTATATAAAAAGACACGACACAAAAGCTCTTTAAGCCCTAGCTTATTCTAACGATCTTAAAATTAAACTTAAAAGCTGTAGGATTGCCAAAAAATTTTATTGCATCAACATTTTTAAGTATCAATTACATCAATGCAAGCAAAACCATTTGAAGATAGATATTTTTGAAGATGTGCATATTTTAGTCAAGTCATTGAGCCCTGCATCTGCTAATAATGTAAAAAGCTGTTTTAAAAAAGCAAAGCATTTAATAAAGAAAATCTTTTCAAGTTGTTTAAAGAGAACATATATGACTTTATGTGGTTTTTTAAGATTGTGAAAACATAAATTTTGAGATTGGAATAAAATAATTTAATTTTATCTTGTTTTTTTCTTTTCTAATAGCGTTTTATCTAAAGTTTTAACTTTTTTTCTTATTTGATAACTTTTTAACTAAAGTTTTTAGCATTTTGGTTAACTCAAGTCCGATTCTTTCGAGACTATTTGAAACTAATATAAAGAAATGCCGGCTAAAAAAAAGTAAAACGGCAAACATTTTAAACTGCATGAATTGCGACAAGGGCCAACTCCAATTGTTAGCTCGATTGATAATTAAATAGATTTTATGTCAACAATTTGCCCAAATCTGATTTAGGTTTTCTTTACCTGAAATTGTTGTCTTATGCAAGTCAAGAATCTCATCTATGAAAAGAGTTTATCTAAGAACTAGTAGAAGAATAAGAAGAAGACGCTTATTCAGCGAAATCACAACAAAATGGAGATACAAATTTTGTGATGGATGAAGATTGAAGGAGTTAACTATGATTTTTCTCCTAATGTTTAATATCTATAAAGCTACAAAAATAGATGAACTGAATGTGAATCATGACCACGATGGCCCATAAATTGTTAACACTTAGTATACCAAAAAATCCCAGTTACTTGAAATAATGGAGACTGATGTAAAGTTAAGTTTAACAGAACAACTTATGCTTTCATTTTACTTTAATTTAGATAACACATTTTTATTGCATTTAATTCTTTACTCTTATTTACTAAGTCGCAAAAGTAATTTTTTAATGTATGGAAAATTAATTTACTTTCATAATGATTTAAAAATGAAATTTTTTACAAGTTAAGATAAATTATTAATGTATATAAAATTCATATAGTTCAAAGATAGAACCTAAGTAGAAACGTATTTGATGTGTATTCAAACCAATGATGAAGCAGACTGGGTATATATTCAGTTCCACATAAAAATTTATCATTAGCAATTTCCTAAATGTAGTATAACTTTATTTTTTTCAGCTAGAATATTGTAGTTAAAAACATAAAATGTTTTCAAGATCTATAACCAAGGTAGAAGTAAAGAAACCAATGTTATTTTATAGGCAGACTATTTCAGTGATTAAATCGCTATTTACTTAGCATCTTAACATTTGACAGCGACGTATTTTCAGCAAAACAAATTTAAGTTGGTAAGTTCTTAAATTATTAGAGAACACACCAATAACAAATAAAATGATATATTATTGAAAAGTATTGGAATATCTTTTGAAAGGCCTTGATATAAAAAATGTATGAAAATGTTAAATTGGATAAAATTGGACAACATTAAAAAAAAAAGTTAGAATGCTACTTTTCACTTTATTGTGTTCTGCTTTTTTTTATGCTGTATAACCTGCAGGATAAAAAAAATGCAGTAAAAAAAAGACGGCATAAGTAAAGTAAATGAGATATTTTAATTTGTATTTAATTGCAAAAATGTTAGTACCTATTTTATTACCACAACAAACAAAATCAATTACATAACTAATAAAATACAAATGAAAACACATGTAGTGATATTTTCGTGAATAAGAACTAAAAAAAGTTCTTTTTATATAGTTCGAATATATTTATTTGAACTAAAATAAATCAAAACGAAAGTCAAACACAACTACACGATTAGTTCGAGTAAACTTTGTGCAGAAAAAGGAAAGGTTCAGTACGGATATGGTTTAATTACAATGCGTCATTCAACATATTAGTATGTTTAGTCTTATTTGGTGTTGAAAAAGTACAAAATTATGTTGAAATACAAAGTTATGTTGAAAGAACCCAACAATCTTAAGGTTTGTCTATCTGTTTGAGGAATGATTTTTATTTTAAACAAACGACTCATTTTATCAATTTTGAGTAAATATTCAATAAAAAATACTTTATATATTATCAACCTATCTATAAACGTATCATATTTATAGATAAATTGATAAATAGATAGATAAATAAAACAAAAATATAAAAACAAAAATTATCTTTTTTTGCTTCATTTACGGAGAAACCATAAGTCTGTAGAGCTGAAAGAGTCGGAATTGAAGAATAAGTGAAAAAAAGCATGCGGATATAAAGAGAAAAGTAGTGGATGATTGTGGGCCCACTCTATTAGATTTGTCCTCTAATCAGAACCAGGCGTTGTTATAATGCGTTAATCGTAGGAATACCTGCATGATCTACTAATTCACATAAGGATGAAATTCAACTAAACTCCTTTATTTAAATGATAATTACAACATATAATTCAGTGACATTGGTGGGTAATGCAAGAAAATTTGTAAATATCTTGGGTTGTAAAATATCAATGTCTACTTCTTCCAAAAGTACTAGCCTACATAAAAAAGAACTTACTGTTTTAACTAGGGGTGTACAGGATTACGAAATCTGAATACCAGCCGGAATCAGATTTGCCGGAATTGGTAATAAAATTCATGCAAGAATTTTGGCCTTTGCTAGGTTTATATTTATGTAACTTTTAACATTCAAGATTGAAAGTGAAAGCCTGCAACTTAGCATTGTGGCTACATAATATATATTTATAACCTACAACATATATTACAGCCTATTTTCTTATAATTTTATTTATTTAAAGTTTTAACCTGCATTATATTTATATTTAAAATTAATTCTATGATTTTTATTTTTATATTAAGGTTAAATTTTAATATTTACTGTATTAGACATCCTATACTTTTCAATAATTTAAAGTTTAAGTAACATTTAAATTAATACTATTCTTAGACTTGGGTAAAAGATTTGATGAAAAAAAAGAGCTAGTTTGTTGCCCAGAACTGGGTAGCAACTCTTTTTGCACCACATTATTCCTAAACTTCTTGAAATCCTTATAAAATTGATTACTAAAAATAAAATTACATTGTGTTTGTTAAGAATTTTTTTTTTTTTACCATGGTTTACCTTTAGTGTTCATTGCCCAGATGTAATTTACACAGTCTGTCACATGTTTTTTTTTAAAAAGGCAAAGATAACTTCCGGCATTTCGACCTAAAATATTACTATTGCGGCCGGAACCAAAATGACCAAAAAGTCACAAATCCAGCTGGAATTCTGGTCGGAACGTTCGGGAAAGTTCCGGTACATGCCTAGCTGTAACAATAAAACTTCGTGACCTAAAATCTGAAGGCAGGCGCTTCACAATATACGTTGATTGCTGGACCAAGGTATTCCGTATCTGTTATCAGCTCTTCATTTTCTAACTCAATAAGTATAAAACGTTTAGCTGGAGTTTTTATTTTCCAATAAATTTGAAACTCTCGAATACTTTTGAACTCTTGAAAGCTTTTGAGCCTGTATGCTCCATTGTTCGAAATAAAATACAATACTTTAGGAATTTTTCGAAACATCCAGCAATTTTTTCTCCTGTATGTGGATGTTTTGCAAGAAATAAACTAAACAGAGCATGTATTAGTTTATCGGATTTGCAGTGAAAAAAACAAAACTAAATTCCTAAAGAGAACTCAGTAAAACCTTTTTTAGTCCAACCGTCAAGTACATACAAGTAGTGAAGACTTGATAGTTGAAAACGTAGCATTTAGAAGATTGGGATGCCTTGCTCATGATATACAACCAGTTGTTAAACTTGCATATGATGGTAAATATTATAGCTTACCTTTGAAGTTATTTGGATTAGGGGGAAAAGTTTGCAAATCTTCTGTGGCATCGGAAAAAATTATCAACAAATGAGGTAAGACTTTGATCAGCGACTGTTCTACAAGATAGAACAGTGCTTAAATTATGAGAATTCAATAATTCAGAGATTTCCGGAAATAAAGACATCTATCAAACGAAGTGTTTGGTGACCTTAACATTGATTTACTTGCCAATAGCGAATCGATAATGCATCAGGATTTTCTCAATCTTTTAGAACTTTTTGCTAACAAAACGGATAATCTCCGAACAGATGCACTTTCTATATCCAGTTTTATACCTACGATACTTAATTTGGAATGTCACCTTGAGCAATTTGGAGATGTTAAAGATGTAGCAGTTAATATGCTTACATATCTAGGCAGTGAAATTCTTTTGCAGCCGAACGATCCTAATTTTAATGCACTGCCAAGTTCTACATGTCTCCTTGACCCCACGTGTGCAATAGTTCTTTAAGATATTGAGCATACACAACTTAGAGAGAGTGCAAAGACTTATAGTTTGTCAGAAGCCAAAAACTTTTTTTTTATTTTGGAAGGCGGGGCTCTGAACCCTAGCTATCACACTAAGTGTATAATGTTACGTTTAATTAAGTTTTCTTATTTTTGTGTTCGCTAATAGCACTAAGTGCTATTTGTTTAAAATATATATTACTCTATTATATATATATAGATATATATATATATATATATATATATATATATATATATATATATATATATATATATATATATATATATATATATATATATATATATATATATGTATATATATATATATATAAATATATATATATATATGTATATATATATATATATAAATATATATATATATATAAATATATATATATATGAAATAAGATAAAAAATTTATACGACAAACAAAATTTGAACTAAACAAAAATTAGAACTAAAATTATTTTAACACGAGTTGAATGAAAACAAAAACTAACTTTACTGAGCTGAAGAAAAAAGAGAAATAAAATTTTTTACTGAACTGAATAAAAACTAGAACTATAAACTTTGCCTCTACACTTAATAAAAACTAAAACTATTATTTTTTTACGAGCAAACGTATCACTGAGCATATGCGTACTTTACCATATAAAACAAACTATTCTTACCTTGTTCAAAGTTTTATAGACAATTTGTATAAGTTTTCTACGCTTTCCGAACAATAACAACAATTCGATCAAAAATGGAAAACAAGTTATTAAAATTTTTGAGAACACACTAGCATTGATTTGCATTTCAGTTAAATACCGAACAGCTGAAGTAAATTCATTACCAGAATGAGAAGTAATTGTGTTAAATTGGTAGCCAAAACCAACATCACCAATTATATCAAATGACAGATTAGACAAATCATCCAAAACAGTTAGATTCGTCCCACTTTCTTTATCACATGTATATGACCAAAGCTAAAAATACTAAAATAGTTAGATAAGTCGGAAAAATTAAATCTGTTAAAATTTTTCCAGAAAAAGGAACATTATTTTTATAGAGGGAAACACAGGGATTATTCAACCACGGGGAAGATTTGATCATTTAAATATTTCCCGCCAGCATATTTTAAAACCCTATGCAGAGCCAGATAGGCAGAGATAGAGGCAATCTGTTTAGTTGATTTTAAACGAGAGGGAAGAGCGTTTGTTAAAATCTAAATAAATATACCTACCATAAAGCATACCAAGCAAATCAAATGTCAAAAAACGTAACCCTAACTCTGAAAGTATTGACTAATGAAAGTGAAATTGAATGATCGTATAAAAAATTTACCTAGTAACATCAATAAAATACTTATAACTTGGTATAATTTTTTTAACAATAATCTCTCAATAATCCTATAACTTAGCTTGAAAATTATTTTTAAAAAATACCTAATTACTTTTTAGAACATTACCCTAATTACTCCCATATATAATTTATATACAATACTAAAACTTTTTAAGATTAAGAATAATTCTTATTGGTTGTTATAGCTTGCCCAGGAAATTTGCAACATTCTCAAATTAAAAGCAATTGTAAGCAAAAGCTAATTTGGATTGCCTACGATATTGTATTGAAGTGAAAGATTATAAAACATTATGACATAATTAATTTTAAGAAAAATTCAATGACCTAATACCCACAGGACTGTTTTAATATCGTAAATTATTTACCAAAAGGAATAACTCTAAACGTATCACACCTTTGTTGATAAATAGCCGTTAACCTGAACAAAATAATAGTTATTGTATTTTATAATTGGTAAAATATGTTTCCCAACTAATAAAACTCTGTTTAATTTTTTTATTTACTATGCTGTAAAATAATTTTTTTTTACAATAAATGTCTGCTCTGGAAAAGTGAAAAAGAAATTAAAGTAAAATGTATTATTTATTTTCAAATTTTATGAATAGTTTCATTATGTTTTTTTTTGGTATGACCGATAAAATCAAGCAGACTTTTTTCATTTTTGTGTATACCGCTTGTGTAATAATATAAAAATACATATGTTTCATGTTTTATTTTGAAGTAATACGGATAACTTTTTATGGCAGCTTCTTCGAGTGTAAAATCTTGTTATGATGAATTTCTTTTTTATCTCAACAAATGTGATAATTCACCTTCTTTTAGTTAAAACTTTATGCATACTATGTATGCATAAAGTTTTTTACTAGTAGTCTGGAAAAACTGAATATAAACTTTTTATATATAAGGTTCTTCACCAGTTGCCTGGAAAAACTGAAAATGAACTTTGTATGTTAAAAGTACTCCACCGGTAGTCTGTTGAAACTGCATATAAACTTTTTATGTATAAAGTACTTCACCAGTAGTCTGGTAAACTGCACTTTAAACTGCAAATATTGAACTTAAAACACTGAGCAATGTGTTTAAATCCAATAAGTTGTCACTAAATACAGAAAAAAACCTAATACATCCTTTTTCATTCTAGCCAAAAAAACTACCCCTTTCATTACCTTTGCTAAAAATAAAGATATCGAGAGAACCTAATCAATGATATTGTTAGAGATATTTATATATGATAACATCTCATGGAAAGCGAGCATAAACATTTTAAACACCAAAATTTCAGAAAACATTTAGATACTTTACAAACCTAGCTCAAAACTATCTCTAAAAAATCCAAAGTTTCTGTACTTTTCACTTATACAATGCAATTATATTCACGCCAATATTGCATGGGCAAGTACCCATAAATCCTACTTGCTACGCTCTACCGAAATCAAAATCATGTGCAAGATTAAAAAAATTTAAAAAAATGCCAATACTTTATCGCAATAATTTTTATATTGTATACTTTAAAATTCGTATCCTTTATTATATTGTTTACCCTTTAACCAATTTACTATATATAAACAACTAAATATTATAAAAGCAACCTATTCTATTGCATGGAATGCTATCCTATATTTTGTATACAATTTATTATATATCCTAAATTTGTATTTATTTTTAAACAACACGATTTTTGTAGGCATAAATTACTTGACCTGTACCCACATTCTAACCCACATACCTATTACAGCTAGGTATGCGGGTTAGAATTTTTAAATTGATCAAATGCTAGATAGTTATATATCACTAGAAAGAGCTTTGATACAGTATTTCAATGAAAATAAAATTATTAAAATCGAATTATTCTACAAAAAGTTTTGTCGTTTTAAGTAACAAATTTTTTACTATAGAGATTTGTTAAAGAAGCTGTGATCAAAATTGAGTTTTTATATTTCTAATTTATTACAACTTCTTCAATTTTTATCTGAATACATTAAACTTGGCTACTCATTTATATTGGCTTCTCTCAACCGGGCGTATCTTGAGAGGTAGAGGAAATGCAGAAACACCACCTTAAACATAAAAAATGCATTTTTTTATGAAAATATGTTTTTTATGAAAAAGTGTTTTTTCACAAAAAATTTCATACAATAATACTAAAATTCTATCCCACTCACCTGCCCCTAACCCTAAAATATATATTCCCCTTTTAACTCCAAAAAATAGACAATAATAATTTAAAAAAAGAAATTAAAAAAATTTTATGTAATTTTAACACGAAATTTATCACTGAATTTGAAAAACATTTTTAAAATTGAGATATGGTTTAAGATTTCTTTGACTGGGTAAAATTGATCTCTCTAGCAACACTCATATCAGCAGAATTGCAAGTTGTTTGTTATTTTTGGCTATTTAATAAAAATTTTAGATAATGAGCAAATCATGTCCAAAAAAGTATTCAAAGTAAAAAATCCAATTGGATTCATGGAAATAGATATACTAAAAATTTGCCAAACGATTCAACTTTATTAATTGTTTCTATTGTTAGTTTTGAAAAAAATCATATGTTTTGTAACACTTTATTAAATTTATCTATATCCTCAAAAAAATGGATAAAATTGAGACAAGTCACCATAATAAAAATAAGACTGTTGGTTATTGAATTGTTGACATTGAAATTTTATCTGATGTAATAATCAACTATGTTGTGACTTTTATTTGAAAAATTTAACATGATTCCTCATATATGTACTCTATAAGGCTGTTCAATCATGAACGACAGCGCATAATTTTTGCAGAATATCAAAATCTACTAACATTTAAAAAGCGACGACAATTTATTCGTGGATGTAAAAAAAAAGATGGTGCAGAGAAAGACCAAGAATGTTGCCTTTTTGATCCTGGTTTCTGTTCATATAAATAACAGATTTTAAATTGAGCATTTGAGATTGATTATTTAATTAAGTTGTGAATGGTAGTATTTAAATGCATTTTTTTCAAATTGTCGATTTTTAACCTCCCGGCCATGCTATCTCATAAACCATATGTAAGATTTGCATGAAATTTTCATCAAGTATTTATTGCATCTAGTTGTACTGTTGGATTAAAAGTTTTACAATACTGTTAGAGATTTTTTAATTTATAGAAAATTGAAATCATAAAAAATCTTTTTTTTTTGAATACTCCATTTTGAAACTTTCAGTGTAGCTTAAATGCTATATTTTTCAGAACAATTTTAGCTTAGTTTGTAGATTGCTATGTTGTTAACTACTTGCGAAAAATTTGTATCCTTTATGTCTACTGCATGGTTAATGAGATAGTACGGTCGGTATAGGCTAAACATTTCTTTGATGTCTGCTATTTTTTCGGAAACCATGGCAAATTTTAAACATTTTTTACACTATTAAAAACCCTGTTATTACTTTGTTTCTCAGGATGTATTTGGGTTTTTTTTTTAAAAATTTTAAATAATTTTGAGGGGTCAACTTAAAACAAAAAACTAATACTAAATGAAAAGCTTCCGAAACATCACTCGAATTTAGCTAAATTGTTTAATGGTCTTTTTTTCTCTTTTTTTCTTTTATGAAGTTTTTCTATTTTTTCTATTCTTTCTATTTCTATTCTAAATTTTTCTATTCTTTCTATTCTATACACTAGAATTATAATAATCGGTTTTATACCATTAATAGCCTAACAATTCTATTTGACATAATGCCATCTAAATTATCAAATTGCTGCGTAGAAAATTTATATAAATTATCAGCTTGGTTAAAAGATAGTACAAGCACTCTTGCTCAAACTCTCCTTTTCTCTTTTCATCTAATTATTGGTGATAGCATAACTGCTTTTTTAAAATTTTTGTTCAAATGTTAATATGTATCAGCCAATTTAACTTTTTATTCAGCCATTTGAAGAGACTGCAGACCTGCATTTTCTCTAGATATGTGATTTTAATTATCAAGAAAACAACTTGTTGCATTAGATGATCTTCCTTAAACATCGCTAAATATTCCTATTAGTTCTCCACTATTTATATTGTAAAATCATGCACTTGCTGTGTTTTCTTTGAGAGTCTTGGTAATCAAAACCAAAAAATATTCTTTTTTATGACAAGTTAAGATAAATTCCACTACAATTAGCCATGAAAAAAACTGGATACTTTTCAAGAGCTTTTTATACCTGTGGTCTCCTGTCTTGAAGAAATGTCCTTAAATATCAATAAAACACTTAGTCATACAACATCTACTTCTGCTTCCACTTTACTAAAGTTAATAACCGGTTTTGATTTTATTATTGCACTTTGTATAACAATAAATGTCTTGATATAACTCTTCCAATTACACATTTGTTGCAGGCAAAAAGTAATGATATTTTAATGGTTTGAATCCAGGCATTAAAAGATGCTGTGTCTTTACTTTGAAATATAGTTGATGAACACCATCAAATATGCTATGAACAAGCATTAAAAATTCCATCCAAGATAAATGTTATAGAAGAAAAACCTATAACTTCATTTAAGTCAAAAAACAGAGCTAATACTCCTTTTGAATCTGTCTCTCATTATTTTAAATTGGTTATCACTATTCCTTTGTTAGACCATCTAAGTACTGAGTTAAACACAAGATTAAAATAACTTGGCAGTTACAGAATACCAAGCAAAAATGGCTAGACAAATTTTTAATAAAAAAAGGATTGTTAGCTATCTCTTTGTTGTATAAAGTCTTACACAAAGAATTAGAAGATTCTGTTAAACTTTTTTATGACTTGAGTGATTTATGTTGAACTATGCGTGGAAAAAAAGATTATGTAAGCATTCAAAAGAACGTCCATAAACAAAAAAATCTGCTATTGTGTAATTTAAAGGAGCTATATGTATTATGCAAAGAAAACAATCCAGAAATACAAAAAGTTACTCAAAATTTGCTTCACTTAGACCAAAGTGGTGCATTTTGCCATGTGCAAGTGGTACACATTCTGTTGTGTTTGTTCTTATCACCAAAATGCCATATTGCAACTATATACCTTAAATATTGGACTAAAGTATAAGGATTTACTTTCGAAAACTGTTTGCTCAGTAGAAATAAAAGAATACATGCTTTCACAGTGTGATAATTGTCCTGGTAAAGAACCCCTCACCAAATATTTGTATGCGATTTTGGAGAATACGAAGATGATTTTGAGATACACTTCAAGCAATGGCAAACTACTGATTGTGCAACACTATTGAGTTTAACAGCAGATGTTCCAACGTTTGTTGAACTATTAGTATCTTGTTTTGAAAAGCTACAAGCTCATTTTTTTATTGCTCACTCTCAATCACAATAACCTTAACCAACTAAAACAAAATATGGATCAATCAAACATAACCATTATTGCCAACTTTGCTGAAAATTATGCTTTTGAAGTCCAAGATGGAATACAAAGCTATTATTTGAACACCAAACAATGTTTTTTACATCCATTAGTGATATACTATAAAGATCATAAAGGTGTACTTAAACATATTACTTACTGTTTTATATCAAACAACATTACACATGATGTAACTTATGTGTACAAAATGCTCCCACTAATCATACCACTATTAAAAATAACGTTTTCTAATCTGTCCAAATTACATTTATTCACTGATGGTTGCGCAGGACATTACATAAATTGTAAAAGCATTTACAATCTATACCAACTTGAGGGCGAATTTGCCCTTAAAGTTGAATGGAAATTTTTGCCACAAATAAATGCGATGGGATTGGTGGTACTGTAAAAATATTAACAGCGCAAGAAAGTTTAAAACGACCATACAGAAACCAAATTCTTACATCAGAAGCTACTAACCATGAGCGAGACTAGGTTTTTTCAAACCGAGACGAGACCGAGACGAGAAGTTAGTACTTCTCGTGAGACCTAGAACAAGACGAGACGAGAAATTTAACAATTTTTGAAAACAAATTAAACCAAGGAAAAAAAAAATGTAAATATGGTTTTGACAAATAGACACAAATAACATTTGTCAAATGTAAACAACTTTTTCAAATATTAATTCAGAATTGTTTTGCCAAACTTTTCCAACAAGACAATGTTTTCTCTGATTAAAATAATTTGTTCTACTTTTTCTGGGTGTAAGTTGTGTCTGGATGATCGGACAACATTTCCACCTGAGCTAAAAGTCTCTCTGATTTAGTTGAACTTGCTGGAATAGCTAAAATTTGTCTAGATAATGAAGAGAGTTCTGGCAGTTTATTTGATAGCAATTTCCACCAATCAAGAATCGGAAAGTCTTTTTTGGCATTAGGGAGATATTCATACTGGCACATTTTGCTCAAAATAGGATTCAGTTCAGATTTTGGCTCTTGTATATCAAGTCTGACGTTCAACTTGCGCTTCAGTTTTGAAATAGGGAACAAATCTGCTGAAAGGACTCTGGCAACAGGTTGGCACTCAACAATATCCTTAACCTGTAAGGCTAACCATTCTTTTGATTTTTGAAATTTTTTGAAGAGCTTCAAGTGAAGTCCCTTTAAAGCAGGATTTAAGTAGTTTGCTGCAGCACTCAATAAGTTTCCAATGTGAAAAAGAGGAAATCTTTTCTCAATGCAGCTTTTCAAGTTTTTTGCATACAAGACACCGTAGCCATTTTTTCCATCCATCTCAATAAATTGATCAATTTTGTCATGGATTAAATAAAGAGAATCACCGACAGTGTTAATTGTTGGAATAGACTCACGATTCTTTAGCTTCTTTAAGTGGTGCCAAAATTTCTACTGCTCCCTTGATTGATTTTTACTGTGATGCACTGATGGTCTTTGAAGTAAAAATATCTTCATTTGCACATAAGCTGATAATTGCACTCTTTAGATGTAGGACAGAAGCCATGCAATCCAGTTCACTATTCCATCTTGTGTCAACAGATTGGCGTAACTGTCTAAAATTTATTCCTTGAGCGTCTGATTCTGATTCAAGCGACTCAGCTGCAACTGTTGACTGGTGAGTTAAAGAAGCCAAATCTTTGCATGTTTGCATCGCATCGTTCTTTCCAGCAGTCATTCCAAATGAGTCTCGAATTGCACATTGCAAAATATGATTGTTGCACAAGTATTTGTCCAGGCGCTTTGACAATTTGACTGCAAGTTTCATGTTTCTTGCCTGGTCGTTAACGCAGTACATTGGCAAATCAGCAGGCAAATTTAGTTCTTCTAAGAAAGAATTCAGCTTTCCTTCAATTAAGATACCTATGTGTCTGCCTGGGAACTGTTGGACATGCGTTGTCCAGTGATGTAGTCTCCAATTTTCGTCAATAGCATGAAAAGTCCAAGAGATGTAGCTGTCCTGAGCTCTAGAAATCCAAAGGTCAGAAGTAAATGCAGCACTTTTTAGATTTGGCGTAATCTCCGTTATTATGCTCTTCATTCCAGCTTGAACTTCTCTTGACCAAATTGAATGCTTTCTTGAATATGTTGTTCTGTGATGAAGGCTCAGTTTAGGGTTTGCAATGTCAAATAATTTCTTAAAACCTCTTCCTTCGACTTCTGAAAAGGATGCCAGATCAGTGCAAAAGTAATCCATCATTGCAGAGTCAAACTGTTTTTGAATGGAATAGTCTTTGTCATATTTGGACTTTGTTTCAAGCATTTCGACCATGGTTCGTTTTTTCTTCTTAAGAGGAGGAAGAAGAGAGTCGTCAGTTTTTTCAGAATACTCAACGTAATCTTGGCTGTGTTCTTTTTCGAGGTGACAATGAAGTCCGCTTGTGTTTCCATCTTTCGTTTTCTTAGACTTTATGCACACCTTGCATTCAGCACCGTCACTTGTTTTTTGAAAATACCTCCAGATTTTGTTTTTTCTTGGTGACATTTTTGATCGTTGAAATGAGGCAAGAATATTTCTTTTTAATATGAACAATATGTGTCAAGTTAAATTCCACTGGTAAACTAATGAAATTAAGTCGAAAGTGCACCATTTTATACAAAAAGTTTTTGTATTTAAAATCTAATTAAAAATATTTAAAATCTAATTAAAAATTTTTAATTGGATTTTTTTTTAAAATCTATTTAAAAAATCTAATTAAAAATCTAATTTAAAATTTAATTTGTTTTTGTCAAAAACAAATTAAATTTTTAATTAGATTTATTAAAATCACGGAGTCAAAATATTAATTAATTAAAAAAACAAATTACTAAGCATTTTGTAAATTATAATAATTTTTAATTTGGAAAATAATATAATATTTTAGTCTCGTTCTACTTCTCGTGAGAATTTTCTATTTCTCGTTTCTCACGAGAAGTCCCATTTCTCACGAGAAACGAGAACGAGACGAGATTTCGCTCATGGTTAGAAGCTATGAATGAATTTTGTATTGAGAAAATCAAGGTTATTAACTTCATTTACATAAAGCGATAGAGTGAATCTTTTCTCCAAAGATACCACAATTGACATCTATTGGTTGCGCTGCAAAAGGCATTAAATAACATGATCTTTGTTTGTGTAGAGCTGAACTTTCTACGGATGAGGTTAGCTTTAGCATACATAAAGCGCACGTGTTTTAAAATATCTTTGTCATCCTGCATATCGTTGGAGATCAAATGACCCAGATATTTATATTGACTAGTGTATGTGAGAACCCTGCTAGATAATGTGAAACGAGGGCTATTTATAAGGGGTTTATAATCATCAAAAAACATTATTTGAGACTTAATATTGCTATAAACTATATCATGCTTCACAGCATAACTGGACCATAAGTCAAGTAAGATCTGGAGACCTTACGCTGAAGGTGCACACAGGACAATATCATCAGCATAAAGAAGATGGTTAACAAGTGAAGGACCCAAGCAACAGCCTACGGTATTTTATTGAGTAAAACACTAAGATCGTAAATATATATTAAATAGAAGAGGAAACAGTACACCTCCTTGTTGAAATCCATTACTGATATTAAATTGTTTGGATAATATTCCACCCGAAAGGATCTGAGCTTTTTGACCAACATACCAGACAATAAGTAAGCATAAAGTTACACCAGAGATAACTTTAGATTTTTTATCAAAGCAAACTCAATCAAAGGCTTTACTAATATCAATAGGCATGTATTCATGGCAAATCATGGAGGAAAAAAACAATGACAAAATATTAAAGCAATTTGGGCTAGCATTGAGATAATGCTCCAACTGAAGTCCAAAATGGTCAGCTGCTTTTTCACAGGACATATGATTTATGATAGATTGGAATTCATCAGGAGTGACAAGATAGGCATCATCTTTAAAAAGATTACAGTTTTTAACTATAAAGTTGTCATTTATATTGCATGATGGCTTGACTGAGTTGAACAGAGTGGAATAGTTATTTTACCACATGTGGCATACATTATCAGGACCTGAGTCAATAGAAGGTGGAAGACTACATTTATCGCTGCGAATACAAGTCGCGGTAGACCAGAAACTTGTATATTTCTTATTTGCTAAACTGTTTGCCAGCTTATCTGCTTTTATAGTATCTTCTTTTTTTTTGCAGAAACGAATGACCTATTTATATAAGGCTCTTGAATTTTTAAAAAGATTGAAGATTTATGCCAAATTTTGGTTTATTGTTGCTACGCCATAAATAGAACTCATCTCTAGTAGCCTTATGAGCATCTTTTACATAATCTGTCCAACTTGTCATAGGTTGTTTTCTATTTAAACTTGATTTAGAATAGTTAAGACATTAAGAAGAAGATTGGGTAAGACATTCATTCAGTATATTGTACAAGTGGTTAATCTGCTTAACATGCTAATGTGAGTTACAATGTACATTATTAGAGTTGATTACTTTAAACTGACCCATGTTAATTGAAGACACTTAGTTAAACACAGTGGAAGTATAATCATAATGGTTGACAAAGCATTATAATTTATTTTAGGAGATCTTGTCAAAGTAGGGTTAGTAGTAGAGGATGAAGGTATATTAATTTTAAACGAGATATTAAACGCTAAAGATCAGATGAACTAGTTGACTGAACTATTTCGAAGATATTAACATTGCATAAAGAAATTTGGGAAACAAGGCAGTGATCAATCCAAGAAGAGGTGCCCCAATCCAAGAAGAGGTTCACTTACAAAAGTAAAGGAATCGTGTGAAATACAGATATCAGCTGTAATAAGATGTTCATCAGTACAAAAATCAACTAGGAGACTACTGCATGGAGTCCGAAATCTTGGATCACAAATAAAGTCACCAGTAATAACAAATTTACCATTTAAATCTGAAATAAGAGCTGAAAGACTACCAAGACATTCAAGATACTTATCAACATTCTCATATGAATCACAAAAAATAAAGACATTGATAATTGTGAACTTATCAGAAAAGTTCTTTACAAGTTGGATAGCAACAGACCATGAGTTATCAGTAGTAACAACTCAAGTTCTGCAGAAGACAGAATTACGACAAAGGGTAGCAACACCACCAAACAGTCTGCCACAAAAAAAACCTGCTGAAGAATCAGTTGGAGACATTCCAAAGCCAAAAAACCAGGTACAATGATGTTAAAGAAACTAATTTCAGTGTTGAGCAACCAAATCTCTTGGTGACAGATGATATCATATGTTGCAGACAAAAGTACTACTTCTTGTTTAGAACTTTTAGCATTTTCTGGCCATTTGCTACCGTCGTTGAGCCTGACAGCATCTCCAGCAGAGACAGATATATATATATATATATATATATATATATATATATATATATATATATATATATATATATATATATATATATATATATATATATATATATATATATATATGTATATATATATATATATATATATATATATATATATATATATATATATATATATATATATATATATATATATATATATATATATATATACATGTATAAATATACATGTATATATATATGTATATTAGGGATATGACTTTTTTGCAACCTACTAGGCCTGTATCGTAATTCAATGAACTTTTATGTAAAAAGAACGAATAGATGTTTCATTTTGACATATTTTGAAAAAAGGTCACCCCAAAACCAAAAAATCGAATTTTCAATAGGTACACTTTTGTACAGTAAATGAATATTAAAGGCTGAAGATGTTGTAAGAGTCATACTCCTGTTGTTATTTTATTTGTTTATGCAACATGTACTGTGATATAACAAAAAACATTATGTGATATATAATTATACAAGTATTACAAAATTAACAGTATCAAAGCGTCTAGTACAACAATATACATAACTGTCTGTGTCTATAGGCCTACTGTGTTTAGTACATGGGTCACATGATGCTCACGTCTCATAAAGAGTCTAGCGCTTATTACTTAGAATGAATCGAAGTTGCAGTTTGTCTTTCTTTCTGCAGGAAGCATACAGGTCTTGCATCACCTTGATTGCACGTTCAGCTATCTGATTACTTCGTGGTATGTCGGTGACGGATGGCTCTTTCTTCCAGTGATTTTTGAATGACTGCAATGCCTTTTTGTAAGGCTTCAATACATCAGATAAATTCTTGAAGTCATTGTCATTGTACTTTTGACTACTAAACCAATGTTCTGCCCACTCATATGAAATGAACCTGCAAACCTTCTCCAAATTCTTTCTCGCTTCAGGAATAAGAATGAACGCCAGAATGGCGAGAATGGCTCTTGAGTTCCATCTGGCATTGCTCATATTAGGAATGTTCTGAAAGTGAATCAGAGGGAAGTTTCTTTGTTCTTCATAGAACCTAAACACTCTTGTTAAATGGTACAAAAACTTCATATCGTCTCTCCACCCTGATTTATCAAGAATTTCTACAGTTCCATTCACAAACTTATCCTTCAGTTCATCATACTTATTCAACAGTTCAGACACAAATGGGTATTCAATGTTTGGAGATTTGGTATCATCCCCAAGTTCTTCGTCCATCACCAGACGGAGAATCCTGTCTAGTACGTGATGCTGACAACCGATAAATTGTGGTATTGTGACACCCTTTAATTTAAACATACGTTGCAACTTCACAACAACTCCATTTCTCTTCCCAGTATTGACGTTTGTTGTATCAGTAATGATCATCTTAATTGAATTCCACAAATTGTATTCATCAATAAGTTTGGCAATTTTTTCAGCAACAGTTTCAGCTTTACCATCTTTTAAACGCAGTGCATCAAGTTTCACGTCAGTTCTTTCATTCTGAAGTACAACTACCTGATATTCCTTATCTTCTATTCGTTTGCCGTCAAAGTGTAAGGACCACTGTTCCATTTTAAGTTGTTGTATCATTTCTTTTTTTAATTTACCTGCCTCTTTGAATATGGACTTGTAAATTGCTGATTGACTTGGAGTTGGAATATCAATACTTTGTTGTGATAATACATTGCATATTTTAGCAGCTTTCTTTGTGGAAACTCCACTTGATGTAACCATACTTACAGCAAATTTACTTTTGTAGTGCTTTCTAGTTTTTTTCTGAGTGTCCTCATCATCGTCTTTATCACCGTCGTCGTCTTCATCATCTTCACTCTTACTTTTGCAGTTTTCAGATTCAGTACCACTGTCTGTGGTAGACAGGACTTGTGATGTGGAAGGTATTGCTGTTCCAGACTGGACTTTCCTTCTCTTGGAAGAGTGAATGGTTTCTTTACTTGCCACTTGTCCTGTTGAGTACCCCACCTGTCCTTTACTTTCTTTTTGTAGGTGGTATAGACGTTTATCTTCCGAGGATAACCACTGGCCATTCACTTTCGTGATGTCAAATAATGCATTGAGAACATCATATTTTCCACGCTTGACACATTCATCATAGACCTTCAGCACCTTCATAAGCTTTGCTCTTATCACTTGATCAGACACACGTGGAAAATTCAGTTTATTGTCCCACAATTTTGTAATTTCCTTAGAAATTTGGTCTATTCGTTCTTTTCTTCCTTTAACATATGCTCCGAGAAACTGGTATCTTCCTACGATCTGCAATTGAAGTGGTATTCTGGATTTTTCATCGAGTGAATGTTCTTCTACAGCCACGCTTCCTCTTCTTCTGTGTGACTCTTGAAATCTCACCAAATTTTTAGTCCTAGTCTTCTTGTTCTTTGTTACTGTGGTATGACTTTTCTTGTGAGACATCATATATTATTGTTACGACTTTACGGATAGCTGAGCGTAAATATCCGTTTAATAAAGTCGTTTAAATAATAAAATACTTTAACTGTATAGTAATCCAATTATAGTTCGATAATCCAGTCAATGTTGATAACAGTTCGATAATCCAGTCCGTATCCTAACGATAATGCTACAACTACTTATACTTCGTACACTTACAGCGTCTTTAGTTCGCTACAGTAGTTCCTTATTAGCTCAGTTACACGCAGAGTACCTTATAGAACTATTCACATTATCAACACTGAGCTCTGACAGCAGCTCGCTTATATAATTATTTAGAGCTTCCAGAATGTTCTACTAAGTTCTATAATCTTCTACAGTCTGTTACAGTCGTCTATATCACCGTGGTAACACAATGACGTCATCACATAACAATTCCAAGTATTTGCCGGCACACGGCCGTTTCGTTGCCATGGTAACGTGTGGCGTTATATTTATAAATTCATAACAAAATAATGAAATAAATAGAATTAAGCTGAGAATTAAGCTAAAGATTAAAACATCGGTCAAAAATGATTGTATAAAAATGGTAAATCAAATTTTTATTTTGGGGGTGACCTTTTTTTGTTGCAGAAAGCTATTTGGGCCTTTTTTCATGATTTTAGGTAAAAGTTCATCGATTTATGATACAGGAAACATTTTATTTGAAAAAAAATTAAAAAGTCATATCCCTAATGTATTTATATATATATATATTTATATATATATATATATATATATATATATATATATATATATATATATATATATATATATATATATATATATATATATATATATATATATATATATGCATATATAGATTTTCAATGACACTTTCTATGAAATTTAGCATTTTCATAGGAAATGTGCATCAAAAATCTTGATAAGTTTGAAAACTGTGCGAGCATACCTTTAACAATAATTCGATGTGAGAAAAACAACCTAATTTTTAATACTAATAAACTCAATACAAAATTTACTGACCATATATAAACATCATGTTTAGATCTAGTTTAATTATTCCTTTTTTCAACAATAGTATAACTTTAATTATGTTTAAGTAAATATTTTTAAAGAACACAGGCTTTTGGTACAAGGATCGGTTTCGCAAAACGCGATTTCCGCATACCAAGTAAAAGTATAAACTTTGTATACTTTAAGGCCAATATGTCATACTTTACAAGAAATACATTTATAAATCTTTTTACTTTAACACTTACATTTTTTTTCCATTTCTTCAAATTTAAAGCAGATAAAATCCTCATTACTAAGATAAACTTTATTAAATTTTCGTAATTTTAATGAGTAAAAATACTCCTGAACACAAGACTTGATTTGATAAACTTAGTTTATCATTACTTTATAATTTATTTCCTTGTTTTGATTTAAATCATATTTTTTTAACAAAAGCGCATTTCCTTCCCTTTTAAAATTTGCGAATCATATTGCTCATATTTCTGCCTATTCTGAGCCTATAGGGTTTCAAAATATTCTTCTGGTGTGGCAAAAACCACTGCTTGAAATGGAAAAAGACTGCTACATCTGTCCAACAACATATGTAGATTAGTTCCTCTGTACACTTTTTTCCAAGATCATCATTATTTATTGTTTTACTCCAATAACATCTGTCTATTATCATCTGGAAATTCAATGATTCCTAACAATATCTTTAAGACAGAGTAGCTATTGTTAGTTTTTCTCAAAGTCCAATAACATCTGGAAGAATTTCCTCCAGATGTAACTACATCTGAAAGAAAATTTTATGTAACTACATCTGATTAAATAATGCATTTTTATTTAATATTTTTTTCCAAATGTAGTACATCTGAAAAAACTATACATGTAATTAAATCTAGTTGAATTAACTTATATAATGATTTAATAATTTCATAAAATCCTGGAGCCATTTTTAATATAATTTAAAAGATGTATCTACATATGCAGAATTTAGAGATGTAATTGTACAGATGTAGTTATTCTTAACATAATTGAAAAGATGTAATTACATCTGTCACATCTCCTTATGTAATTGCATAGATGTTGTTATACTTAGATAATTAAAAAGATCTAACTACATCTGTATTGATCATATTATTTTTAAACAGATGTTATAGTTCATCAATAAAATTTTAAATGTTGTTTGACAGGTGTTATTATACTTCAGTGTATTTACAAATGTTATTGGACAGATGTAGATACACCTCATTATATTTGCATAGGTTATTGGACAGATGTTATTAAACATAGCAAACGCTGATATTGTTAACCTGACCCCTTAAAATTTTTATAGATGTTTTGATAGACAATATTTCGTCTGAATATTTTTTTCCGTGAGTCTTGGGAATACACTTACTTTGGCAAGTTACTTATAAGAAGTTATGATATAGAATCTTTAACTCCAGATAAAATTTTGAGCACGGGTCTCTAACTCAGAAGATAGAGATCCGTAGTTCAATGCCACCTCTAAACAAGTTTTATAACATCGGTAAAAAAGAAGGTGCGAACTTCCTTACAAATGCTCCTCCGCAGTGCTATATCATAAGATCGTTAGGACTTAACTCTTTGCGGTCCAATGTTCCGCGTGGCGGGACATCATGAAATTGTCATTGCAGTCTAGTTTCCTGTTTTACGGGACATCTACTATGTTGATATATATACAGAAAAAATCGCCTTTTAAGCTAACTTGGACAATTTACTAGGTTCAATTGGTAACATTATAGTGTGTTTTCAACTTAGTGCTTTTCAGTAACAGTTTTTTAATCGTCTAACCTTACTTATTCTCTTAGGAATTTTTTATAAAATTTTACTTACCATTTGCAAGGAAACGTTATACTACTGAAGAAGTATTGCATGCATTGGATGAAACAAGTACTGTAAGCGACAGTGAATACACTTTTAGTGAATCTGAGACTGATTTCTTAGAGATATCAGAGTCAGAGGAAGATATTGACCTAAATAAAATTGATTATAATGGAACTGCTTTGAACATAGGATGGACAAAAGTAGTGCAAGATACTCCACCATTTGAAGCATTGGCATTCACAGTAGCAAATGTAGGCCCTCAGCATTCAATAAACTTAACACGTGAACAAGAATTTTTCAAGTTGTTTTTTACTGATGAGTTACTTGCAGATATTGTAACCAAAACTAATCGTCATGCTAAGTAAAAAATTGAAAAAAACGATTTCGAATCTCATTCTATTTGGCATAAATGGAAAGATGTGACTCTTGAAGAAATTCATGCTTACTTTGGTACTACTTTAAATGGCTCTGAATGAAAAATCAAACGTATCAAACGTTTTTCGTGTGATTGGCTGAACTACATGTTACTTTTTCAGCAGTTTTCTCTTAAACTCAATTTCTTCAGATACAATGGATGCTGCACGTATCCCCACCATTAAATCCATCTAATGAATTGAATAGACTTGCAAGGAAAGTGCATTGTGTTCTATCAAAAATGAAAAGTTACTGTTCTAAAAGTTTTGTCTCATCTCGTAAAATTGCAATTATATGAAAGTACTATTGAATTCAAAAGTAGAGTTGCATTTTGCATGTACAATCCACAAAAACCGACAAAGTGGGGTATTCGTGTTTTTGTCTTAGCCGGTAGTGAAACAGGTTAAATTAGTTTCTTTGAACCTCATTATGGTAATTGCACTACTTAAAGTTTGCAAAACCTATGATGCAGTTTACAAGTCGAATCGTGTTGGATTTGCGTAATGAGCTTTTAGAGATTGCCCAAGGTAGTATTTATCACTTACTCACTGACGGATTATATACTAGTTTTCCTCTTGCACAAGAGCTCCTCAAAATGAACGTACAAACTACAGGGAAAATAATGAAAAAAAGAAAACACTTATCTGAAGATATAAAAAAAACTTAAATTAAAGAAGCACGAAGTTTCTGCATATGTACACTTTTCCTATGTTATGGCTTTGGCATGGTAGGACAGGCGACAGGTTCTGATGCTGAGTACTTTCCACGATTCTACAACTAAAGTTACAAAACAAAGAACAAAACAAGGTATTGTAGACATTGGTAAACTAACTGTTGTTGTAAATTATTCAAAACATATGGGAGCTGTTGACCGAACTGATCACTATTGTTCCAACTATTCATTTCAACGCAAGTCTTTAAAATGGTAGAGAAAAATATTTTTTTTGGTTGTTGGAAGTTGCGGTTGTAAACAGTTATATATTGTTCAATAAATTTTGTGAAGGCAATGGTAAAAACAAACTTTGTTACCTAACCTACAGACAAAACCTCATCGAGAAATTAGTAGGAGCATGTTGTAACATTCAAGAACGAAGAGAAAGCCGATCATCATTAGATGACAATGAACGCCTCATTCAAAAGCCACAGATTGTTTTGAACTTTACCATACAAAGACTGACTTTTGTTTAAAATATGATTCTAAAGTCAATATTTTAATTTGTGAATAAAAAAAAAGTGTTTACATATTTTTGTTTTTTCTTTCTTGTTTAGTACTTTCACTTGGGTCATAGTGTTTTTGGCAGAATAAAAAATAAATAATTTAGTGCTGCACTCAAAACCTATTTTTTATAAAAAATAAACAGAAGCCATGGATCAAGCATATTTTTTCTGTTATATTTAAGGCCAATATGTAAAAAAAAATGATAGGCAAAAAAATCATTTTTTTTAAAGACCTCAAAGGGTTAATGGAGCACCTAAAACAAACTAAAAAATAAATAAAAAGTCACTTGGGAAGTGACTTACCAGCTAAGCGCATATAAAGTCAGACAAAATATCGTCTGCTTGGTAATGTTTTTTCTGTTGCTTATCAATAGCAGGAAACTAGTGTTAAACCAACTTCATGAGCATTTGTAACTATATAGAAGAAAATAGAAATATTTATATAACAGATAAAATCTTTAAGTTAAAAAAATATACAGAGAACCATTTTTACAATCATGAAGTTTCAACTTTTGTTTTGTTTATTTAATAAATCCTGCGTTAAAAACCTTTGTCTTATGTTTGCTTCAAACAAAATTATTTTGGATTTTAACAACGTTTGTTTACATATAACATTTGTAGGGTATATTCATTGACCTACCTGGGAAACACTTGACTGGCACCTGAAATAACACATTAATTTTTATATCTAATCTTTTATTTAAAATTTTTATTAAGAACTCTTAATATTATGTTACAAAAGCAAATAAAATAAAATGGTAATAAAAGAAACTTTTAATATTTAGTAATATTTAGCATTTTCTAAAATTCGCTGTCGGAGCAAGCCGCTGTATTTTTTAATGTTACAAATATTGCACTGAAAATAATAGAAAGTATGTTGAAAATATTTACAAGGTTATTTTAAAAGATTTTCTAGTATTTTAGTCTTTAAAAATAGTATTGATTTTGAAGTTAAATTATCAAAGTTTTTAAGTAAATATACAGCAAAGCAATTGCTTTCTGCTGATAAAGTAATTATGTTAAAAAATTACAGACATTATTTATAGACTGACTCATAAAACATATGCAAGCTGGCTTTTAATGACACAAAAACGTTAATAATTGCAGCTTTCCGCAGTAATAGGAAAATGGTAATGAAGAATAAGAATGGTTTTGAGGTTTTAAGGCACAACACAAGACTTTGTTTCTGAGAATACAAGCCCGACGAGAAACAGGTTTTAATGAATATAAAGTAGACGAGCTTTTTGAAAATTATAAATTTGTTTTTTTTACCTCCATAATGTTATAACAGCCATGAAAACTGTAAAAGTTGTATAATCTCAGAATAGTTTTCTTCTGTGCTTCAACACAAAGTCAATCGCATCAACTTTACCAACTATAAATTAATACTACTTTTATTTGACAACCAAAACTTCATTAGTTCATTGGAGTTAATACTCTTTTGTAAAGAGAATGAAGTATGTTTGTAAAGCTTTTTTTCGATACTGATGATTGCATACATGCTCTTTATGTTTTCTCACAGTCAAGTCAAAATGTGCAGTTGTCTATAATGACTGGCTTAAATCAAATCGAGGAAATCGTTAATTTAAAAAGTGTTCCACAGCTAACAATATTTCCATTTCTGGTTTTATATAATATAATAAACTCTAAAAATAATTTAAAATTTTTAATGAAAAACAACATTTTTATTTCACTTTTTTTCTTATTTTTAACATCTCCGCTTTTTTTAGGATGCACGTACATGCTAAAAGAATTTGTTTTATATTATTATAACAAAATAAACAAAAATATTACAAAAAAGCAGCATAACTTACTTTCATTAGCAAATTAGTATGCTTTAAAAATGCAGGAAAATAATTTTTCAGTTGTTGTGAAGTGAAAGCTCCATTGAATAACTTTCTTTGCCAATGATGGTCTTCGTAATTTGAACCAAGCATGCTGTTTCCAATTAAAGGTGCTAAAAGTCTTATTGATGTAGGCCTTTGAAAAAGTTTGCCATCTGCAAATATCTTTTTAATAAATTCTGGAGCAATTAGATAAACATACCTGGGCACTGTAAGTAAATTTATAAAAGAAAGTATTTAAAAGAAGGTTTGTCTTTAAATATAGTTTGTTATATATCTTTAAAAATCTGAACATTAAAATAAGGAATCAAGTTTTGACAATCATAGCTTTCAGAGCATATGTTTTAGTACAGAACTACAAACAGTATTATTTGCTAAATAATAATTAGAATAATCAGTAAAAATGATTTAATGTAAACAGCTTAAATACTGATATATATCGCTCTATAAAAGCACACACAGAAGATGAAAACATATTGTTCTAAGTGTTTCCTATGACGTAATAAGATCGTGAATTAAATATTAAAAATGTTGCAAAACATTTACTTTTTTTTTTTTTAAATACAAAATATGTTAAAAAAAAGAGGTTATCAGTGTTACATGTTTTTGATATTGTCTATGATAACCATTTTCTGAAAAAAAATTGCATGTATTTATATTTGATTTTGATTTTTTTAAGCAAATATATTAGGCTGTAAAAGGGTCTTAAATTCCATCTTACACTCGAAATAGGTCCTGGTTCGTAAAAAATATGTAAGTATGTTCATTGTGTTCTAATAAGAGTGGTATAGATAATGGTATAATAATAGTGGTATAAGAGTTTAATATAACAAATCTAGCGTCGTATAATCATTCCTTCAATATTTCTTACTTTCTGACTATTTTCTGTTTATTTTTCTATTAACTATTTCTAAAAAATACACGCCTGACTTGTCCGTTAGGAATTTATTTTTAAAGTAAGTCATAAGAGTTACTACGCAACTTATTACTGTACTAGTCGTTAGTATTAGGTGATGTTGATAAAGAAGCAAACATTGAGTTCATAAACTACTTAAAATTAGGTATGATACACTAAACTGGAAAAATTTATGTCAAAAATTTAATAATTCTATTTTCAGAAACGGTATTTACTGCCTTGGTGTCACATATTACAACAAAAATTTTATTTAATAAAATAAATTTTAAAATAAGTTTTTGTTACATGTTATAAATAGAGATAGAGTAGCCTTTTCTAATAATTGCAATGAAACAACCAAAGATTTAAACTTGCTCAAAATGCTGGTGTTATAATAATGTTCTTTGTCTATGCTCTAGTTATCAAAATGTAAGTTCGGCATTTCTTTCGAATAATATAAGATATAAGATCAAAACAATTTTATATTCTATAAAAGTCTTGCTGATTGTTTTTTGACTGCGGATCTGCTAGTTGATGCTTTAGCAACAGCGTTAGAACAGCTTTGACAATCTTTACAGTACAACTTATTAGATACCTTCCATTTTCAGCTATTTTAGCTATTATCTTACAAGTGATGTAATCATCAATTATACTATTTCCTTCTAAACTTTCACTGCTAAAACTGTATTGTATCAGCAAAGAATTGACTATAATTTATTTTAATTTCTTATTTTGGAAGTGACAGGTTTTGCGGATGCAATGCAGTAGGCTCTGTCACAACACTGCATTAAACCTTACACCCATTTGAAGATTTCAGAAGTTCATCAATAAGTTTGTCTTCTTGATGATACTTGTCTTCTTATTTATACTTTGTATTAACTTAAAACTTATAACTTTAAATAACAGTTTTTGTTTTTATTTGTTCAGACTTCTCTGGAAATTATGGTATAATAATTTTATTCACAAACTTTAATGGGTCAAACATCACAAACTTTGATTGGTTTCCCTTTAATAACATCTCTTGATCTTGGAATATTATCTAATTCTAATAGAAAACAATATTTTCCTAATATTGCTTTGTCTAAAATACTTTGGAAAAATCCATCAGTGGATCAATTAAATTTTAATACAATTCTTGGCTTTTATTATATTGGAATATAAAAATATTGGAATATAAAAAATTGAAAGGACAATCAATCTCTAAATAAATTTTCTGATATCCTATACATCTAAAATAAGCTGTTTAAATATACACTATATGTAAATGTTTAAATATACACTATATGTAATAGTTAAACAATTTGAATTATTTTAGCAAATTTCCAAGCTTTTGACGAAAATTTAAAATAGATTTCCGCTCAGAGACGTATTTATATTTTTGGCGCCCTGGGGCACTAATTTCTAAGCGCCCGCTTTTATAAATAACTGACTACTTTGATATGGGCTGCATATAAAAAAAACAATAATATTTTCAATACAAACATATATATTAAAATGAACTCACTTAACACTTTAAAAATATATATAATTTACTACGTGAGTTTTGTTTTGCAAATGTATTTATAATGTCATTAAAGTTCAAATCTATGGTAAGTGCAGATACAATAGATAGAATTGCTAAACTGTTAAGACATTTACACCAGTCATTTTTGACCTCAAATAAGACTTAAAGCTCTTTAATGCTAAAAATATTCTCTCGGCTAAACAATTGGACGTTGGGCAGCTTAGATATATTCTTTATGATATATCTACTTATTGTAGGTATAGCATTAAGAATAGTTTTATAGTTCTTAAAGTTTATCAGTTCTGATCATTTTACAAATATCTATTACAGTTTTAGGCCTTATGTTTTCAGTTGAATTCATTAAATAACTTTTGAATGGTATACTTTTGTTAGCAAATTAAGTCGAAAGATTATTTTATATATATATTTTAAACTTCTGATGGTGATAGTTTTATTAATTGAAACAAAAAGATAATTTTTTTATTGGCTTCATCATAGCACAATTTTTTTCTTTCTAGTTTAGAATATAGTCTATCAATAGTATCAAAATGTGTATAATTCCTTAAAGCGTCTTGAATTTCAATATTTATTTCTCCTTCTCTTTTTTCACGTGCATTTAATTTTCTTTTTCTTCTGCGTATTTTTCGATATGTTTCGTGTCCCGATTTATTAATCTTCTTCTCTTCGTAGATATCAAACATTCTACTAAGATCTAATACATATCGAATTAACGATTTGTATAACCTTACAACTGTTTCACAAATAATCTTAACTGACTGCAATTGTTTACTATTTTTGTTGAATCTTTCTAGTATATCACCTCCTAATGTGGCAATTATAATTGTGCATTAATTATTTCATTTCAATTTTTGTTTAAACTAATTTTTGAATCAGATCATGTTAGACGCATTGTAATTGTGACCACGACTATTTTTTATATCGATTCCGTGTAATTCTAAAACAAAAAATATAGCATCTGCTAATTCTTCAGATTTTTGCCCAGAGTTAGGCAAAAAACTTAAAAATCTTTCTACCGGAGCGCCACTCTTTTGAACATACCAAAAAATGAACACAGTTAATCTTCACGGCTAATATCAGAAGTATAATCAATACTAATGGAAAATTATTTAGCTTTCTTTATTTATTTCACCATTTTGTTGAATAAAATTATCTGCCATTATACTTATGAGCTGCTCATATATATTAAATGATAGGTTCAATCCTCTAAAAAAGTTAGGATCTACTAAAAAAGGGTCAAACTGTGCAACGTGACATTTTTTCACCAAATCAACGTTTTCGCATGAATAATTTGCGCATTGTTATGCATAATTTGTAAATAGACTTTGATCGCCTTTTGAATGATACTTGCTTCTACCAACGATACAAATTTATAACTTTTATTAAAATGAATTTCAAATGATAATAATTTCGTTTTTAATAAAAAATATGCGCATGTATACTTGTAAGCAGAAAAACAAACAATTAGAAATTTTGCCAAAAAAAAATTGGATATATATAGTAGATCTATTAGTCGATCTATGATTTGGACATAATTATAATAATATAAAAGTTTTCGTGAAAACAACATAAAATTACAATTTAACGAATTTCTAAGATTCTACCATTTTGATGGCTGGCGTCCTTTCAAAACTTAGCGCTTGGGGGCCAAAAAATGGGGTTAAAAAATGTTTTGAAAACTGCTCAAGCTAGCAAATTTAATTAAGCATCATTGTTTTGTAGACTGACTAATCTTTTAGTGATCCATTTTTACAATTTTTTCAGAATCATTAAGAATTATTTGCTCCATTGAAGACCAAATGAATAGCATAACTTCGGTCAGATTCATTGTAGTGGTTGATGTTTTGAATCGACAGTATGCAAGATGTTTCTCCCTACACTCTAAAATAACTAATGCCAATAAAACGGACAATTTTGAAAAAAGTAAACGCTTTTTGTTAGACTCATAATTTGTATACGCTCGATCAATTCCTTTCAAATGTATGTCACGATATCTATCCGTTATATTCATCCGTTAAATTTATCCGTTATATTATGAGATATATTTTTTTATTCCAAACAAAAACATATTTCTAATTATATAACGGTATGGAAAACAATCTGAAATAGTGCTAAAAATATTAATAAAGAGTTAAAATAGTAAAACTTAATAAATGTATTGTTTAAGTAAATATTATTTATTTACAATAAGAAGACCATGAATTCTATAAAAGTTACTTATTGAAATCGTAGCGAAATAGTCGTGGTAAGTTTCAATTTTTTGTTGATTTGATTTTAAATCAAGACAGCAATCTGAAATAGTTAACTTAATAAACGGTTAAAAATTGTATCTATTTTTATGTACTACTCATTGAAAAAATCATATTCTTTAATTTTTTTTTTTAAAACTGGAAAAAAAGATTCCTTAAAAAACTAATTGACAAATTAAAATTGGACTGAACAATTTTATTTTAAAGATAAGGTGCTCGATAAGTTACAAAATTGATTAAACTTTGTTTATCTTTAAAAACATTTAATAATGGGTTATTCAAAACAACAAAAAGTAAAATATAAAGTATTATAAGTGTTAAGTTCATAAATGTTTAAAACGTTCATACTTTTAAATAAAAATTTCGTATTTAATCACGATTTGCAAAAATGTATTTCGCGCATTGCAGGTTTCTGAGCGGTTTCTGTAAGTTTAGTTTTTTGCTTTTGAACCATGTAGAGGTGTTTTAAGCCCCTTATTCGTATTAGAAAAAAGTTTGTTTATGTCTTTCTTTGATAAAAAATAAATTGGGATCGTCAGCAAACATGATGCTCGTAATATCAGTTTGTTTCTTATAATTTTATTTATTAAAAGTTTTAACTTGCATAAAATTTATATTTAAAATTATTTCTTTGTTTTATATTTTTAAATTTAGGTTAAAATTGAAACAACTACTTTATTAGGCATCCTATACTTTTTAACTATTTAAAAGTTAAAGAGGCAGGTAACATTTTTGATGAAAAAAGAGCTTGTTTGTTGCCAAAAACTGGGTAGCAACTCTTTTTGCACCACAATATTCCTAAACTTTTAGAAATCTTTACATAATTGATTACTGCAAATAAAATTAAGCAAAGTTTCATTAAAGCGGTGTAAAATAACTTTTTTCCCTTGCTGCACTTTCTTGTTGAGACTTGCTCGAAGTGGTGACTGTTTAATATAAACATAAATAATAGTTATTGGCTTTAGTACATAAATCGACTATCTTATAGCCCGCTGCTACAAAGGAGTGTTACCACATCAACAATCCTATAGCCTGCTGCTACAAGGAAGTGCTGCTACATCGACTAAGGGTTTGGCATGGGGCAGCAATCTTTTTTCTTTTATAATTTCAATTAAAATTTCTGTTTAAAAACTCTTCACTGACAAGAGCGCAACAAGCATAAACATAAAATTATTTTAGACCGCTTAACTGTAGCTCTACCTAAATCTACATTGTGTTTGTTAAGAATTTTTTTGTTATCTAGGTTTATCTATAGTTTTTAATTGCCGTGCAGGACAATTATTTTGTGATTTAATTTACACAGTCTGTGTCACATGTCTTGAAAAAAATAAGAATAATCAATTCTGACATTCCGGCCTGAAATATTTATTTCGGCCAGCAACGGGTGATCGAAATTCCGGTACATCCCTAGATATTTGAACATTTGCATTGGATTTTATTTTTATGTATTTTATATACATCTTTCGAAGATTTTCTAAGTTACTTGGTAATCCAAGGACTATTTAAGGTTTTTGATTAACTATTTTCTCAGAGATATAAAAATTTGCTTTGTACACCAAGTAGATTGTATAAAAGAATTCATTTATATTACTATTGAAGTTTATTTGCTTCCAGTTTAACAATGATAATTGATCTCTATACGTTTCTAAACTATTTTTGTAAAAATACGTTTTCTTATTTTATAGCATTTACGTCCCACATTTTCTGTCCGTGATCAAATTGGAAAAATGATCTAATTTATCTGATTTTATAATGCTCTTTTGCAAGTCAGTGTTAAATATATTTGTTGTTAGAATATTATCAACAAGGTCGATTGAGTTTAAAGTTAATGAAGTAGGTATATTAATTGATTAATCAGCGGTATGCTCCTTATATAAAAATTTCATTATAAAGATGTTTTATTTTTGTGTTGTCGCTATATCTTAAACTATCTACATTTAAATCGCCAAAACCCTAAAACTTTTTTATTTTTTTATTTTTTTTTAGCTTTATGAAAAATTTTGTGCATGGAGTAAATGCCTAAATTTTTAGACGCACCATCAGGTGGTCCAAAACAATAACTTTTTAATACGTCACTTTTGTTCGTTAGAACTTCTATTGTTACAGTTTTTTATCTCCATCAAAAATACACAAATCATTCGTAATATTATATATATATAGATATTATATAATATTTTCCTTTACATAAAGCCATACGGGGTCGCGGAGTCTCGTATTGCTTTGTCATTCAAACAAAGTTATTTTAAAACCTGGAATACGGAAAATAGAATTGATTTTATACTCGAATATTTAATGAAATCCAAGTTTCCTTTTAGCAAGTAATTTTAAAAATGTTTTATATTACATCTAAAATATCTCAAAACTTTTAAAATTAATATGGAGGATTCTGATTTTTTATTTTAAAACATTTTCATTTTGCTGGTATCAGTATCCCAATCTGTTACAAGAAATTCTTGTAACAGATTGGGATATTGATACCAGCAACATGTGTTCAAATCATATAAAAAATTAATATCTGAATCTGAGTTGAGAATTGAATTTAAGTATTTATGATGAAAGTTAAATATAAGGGATTTGCAGTCATCCATTTTTATATCTTTCATACTAACCGATAGCTCAATGGTCTTTTGTTTGAGAAAATAAAACATTTTATCTTTTTTTAGTTGTTTGTTCACTAAAATCTTCATTAACGTCTTTAATTCTAAAATTTTAGCCTTTTCTATTCATCTAAAAATGTTTCTTTGTCTTTAAAATTTAAGAATTTCACCACTATCGTTCTTTTTTCTTCTGTCCAGATTCGTGTTTTCTTTCCGCTCTGTGTGCCCTCTCTATTTAAATGTCATTTTTCATTCTAAATTTTTGTTTTAAAAATACTTCAACTTTTTGCTAACTATCTTTGCACAATTTTTCTACATTTTTTAAAAAATTTCTGTCTTTTGGTTTTGCAATTCTGTCTTTAAAATCTTCGATGGATTTTTCGTTTTCAATTTTATTATTATACTTTTGAGTTCTTAAAATTTTTTTGAATTCGATTATAAATTGTTCATATTGATTGCTTTATAATGACCTTTTTTACAATGACATAGTTCTTGACTGATATATTTCGCTTTTTAAATTTTTGATTTAAAAAATTTTTGAAAGCAACATTTTTTATTATAAACGAGAAATTAAACTTATTTTTAACCACAAAATAAAAATGCGTCTTGTCTCGCTAAAGGCGAGTAAAAAAAAATTTGTTTGCATTTGATCAACGAACTGATTATGTATTTGTAATACATTAATCCAAAGTAAGTTATCGATACATCATATTGATACATCATAAGTAATGATACATTAAAAGTATTAATACATCATAAGCATTGATACATCATAATGATACATCATAAGTATTGATACATCATATATCAATAACCACTGATCTTTATAATGACGGGATAAGGGCATACCTAATATTATTGTTGCGCTGAAAGTTTTATTTCATCTTTAAAACCACAATATTTTAAAAAGCTTGAAAAAAACTAAAAGTGATGGATTGATAGAAACTACAAACCACGAAGAAAAAACAACATTAACAAAATAGTAAATCTGTTGAAAATGTCTAACTAATCTTAACGAATTTTTTGAATCAATACTCAAGATTCTTAAAATAATATCATAAAAAGAATAGCTCAATACAAGAATAGCTAAATATATATATATATATATATATATATATATATATATATTATATATATATATATATATATATATATATATATATATATATATATATATATATATATATATATATATATATATATATATATATATATATATTTTATATATAAATATATATATATATATATGCACACACACAATATAACAGCTAAAACTGAACTGATGATTAAATATTACATTTTACTAATACTATTTCAAATATTTTTTCCGTCCACTTTTTCTGTGGCTTGTTTTCCAAGATTATATTGTCATAGTGTCTCACTTTACAATAACATTGATAAATGAGTTTTAACAATTTGAATAAAAATTATGTTTTTATTAATCCCAATGTCAAACTTTGTTTCTCATTTTCTTTTCAAACAACATCAAAATCTATTTTTGATTTTATAAGACCATCACTATCTTTTATTTCTAGAAAAAAAGTTTTGGCGCATGGTTTTTAGAACCATATGCATTGCAGCATAATATATAAACCTGTTTGTGTTTTTTTTACAATTTTAGCAAAGAAAGCAAAGAAACCAGATATATTATAAATAGCTACCTTTTTTAAATTCAGCAATAAAAAATTACTAATAAAAGAATAACCATTTAGTAGCAAAAATAATCGATGTAATAAAAAGCTTTTTCATAAAATTTAAAAGCTGCTATTTACTTATCAACCTTTTTATTATATATGCTTTATTAGCATCAACATCTGGTACCAGTGGAAAAGTTACACATATCTTTTCAGTACAAGTATATATTCCAAAACTTCTAAAGGATTTGTTTCCTTGTTTCCTTTTTTGTATTAACTAGAGACATCAACATCTTGTAGCAACAGTTAAGCTATATCTTTTCAAAATAGCTGTAAATAGCCAATGAAAGAATTTTATATTATACCTTTCTTATGGTGTTTTTTAAATGGTGCAAACAATTTTTTCGAAAAACAATCTTACAGGTTATATCTTTTTAAAATCATTACAAATAGCATATATTTAAAAGATTTTTTTTTTTCTTGTTATCTTTAGAATTTTGTACCATTAAATGACATTGACATAGTGTAAAAATGGTAAAATTTGTATCTTTTCAAAAAGATTATAAACGAGTTGGTATGAGAAGATATCTTTTTGTAATCTTAAGTTGCAACAGCATTTAAGTACCAGTAGTAAAGTTACATCTACCTTTTCAATATGAGTTTAAACTTCATAAAGTTATACTCATTTGATTATTATTCTTTTGATTTTGTATTCAATTGCATCATCATGTAGTAGCATTGGTAATGTTAGACCTTTTCAAAATAGTTATAAACAACTAATCAAATTATTATTTATTTTACCCTTTTTTATTTTGTACTTTTTAGTGGCAACAATTCTTATATCAATTGTATTGTTATGTATTATATCTTTTTAAAAATTATTAAATGAATTAAAAGATGACTTTTTTCTTTATATTCTATTTTATTATGTAATTTTTAGTGGCAACAACAATTTGCACCAGTGGTTTGTTTAAAAAATATGTTTAAATAAGATCTTAAAAATGTTTTTTAACAAGTATATCCATAAATTTGAGAAGGTCACTTGCTTATTTTTATTTTCTATTCTTTAGTGGCATCAAAACCTAGTCGCAATGGTAAGGTTGTATCTTTTCAAAATACTTATAAATGCTTAATTAAATGATTATATGTTATAAACCATACAAGATATAAAGGTTTTTTTTTGGGTTTTTTGTTTTGTAATCTTTCTTGGTGTCAAAATCTTGTAATCAATGATAAGGTTACAAGTTATATATTTTTAAAATGTTTATAAACTACTAAACTTTGTTATCTTTGTATAAGTAAACTTTAGACGTTTTTATTTGTTCTCAAACTATGCATAATTTAACAGGATGTATTCAAGCAGAAAAGGTCTTCATTATATATTTTATTTTAGTGACTTTTTTTAAAACGTTTATATTGTGCTTTTAAAAATTTGATGAATGTAATAAATATAACGTCAATTATAAAAATTATGCCGTTGATTCTTTTTTTTTCAAAAAACAACAATATATAGCCAGATTGAGCAAATAAAACGGATTAAAATTACGCCAAAACAACGTCAAAATAAAGCCAAATATAACGCCAATACAACAGTAATACAAAGCCAATGTAACAGTTATTTGTTCAGGCATTTTATTAATAATTTTTTTTTTTTTTTTTTTTTTGCATTTGTTTTTTTAGTGTGTACTGTCACTGAAACACTCAAGAAGGTGAAAGTGAATGCAATGCTTCACAATATAGATAACGAGAAGTAAATGTTTTTTGTTTTTTTGCAATCTTTTCAGCAAAGGAAGGTTCTCAAAAACAACAATATGCTATATATCTTTTAAACCAAGTCTGAAAATGAATATCTCAGTGGATTACTTTTCACAGTCTAAATCAATATTTTAGAGAAAATAATGAAATGATTAATTCATACAGAATATAAAAAGAAATAAGAAAGTTACAACAATATGCTTGAATGATTATAGCAGTGTTAAAAAAGTTTAAAAGGAACTTACTTTTTTCTTTTGAACTTTTTTAACACTGTATAAAAGTTTTTAATGTAATAAAATGTATTGAACCATTTGCTCTATTTTAATTTTTCTTTATTTTTTTTTTTTTTATAGGTACCCTATGAAGACCTAATAATCTTCTAACAGAGCATTTAAATAGGAAGCTCACGCCTCGTTCTTTACTTATGATGCAAAATATGCCCAGAACTTGTATTGAACCCTTAATCTCTTGCTACTTAAGCAAACGTTCTAACCAGGTTTGCTTAAATTATAATTTTAATAAATATTCTTACGGCTAATTAAATTTTAATTGTGTTTTTTTTTAATGACCTTACGCTATACAAGAGTTGTTTGAAATAATTATTTATTTATCTTTTAATCTAAAAGTAAAGAAATTCTTGGTAGGATTTTTTTTTTTTTAAGTGGATTAGAGTAAAAGTTAGAGATAAAACAGAATTATATACTTTTTCCTAATTAAGCTACCGCAGAATATTTTAGACGCGCTATTTTAATTAATACTCAATTTTAATTTTAACAAAGCTTTACGACTAAAGTTTTATTGTACAGTCATATTTTTGCAGTCGCAAAATCATCTAAAGTTTTATCTTAACGCTATTTTATATCATACATATTCTGAGTTGTATGACATGTGTCTAAATCCTATTGTAACATTTTTTTTCCACTTCAAAACTTATTTAACATCTCTGGAATTACTTTTATTTGTAGAACATTAATGTAAATGTTAGAGTTCATCATGTCATTATCAAGGCAGAGTGCTCCTGATCCAGCAATAAAAAAAATTATCAGTTGGTTACTTCTTCTTTGGACTTTTGATCTCATGCCTTAGATATCAATCATCTCTCTGTTATGTTTTTTGTTTTCGACCAAAATGTTTGTTTTTTTTACGCCAGATAACTTTAGGTTTATTTACTTATAACACTGTAGCTATTTTCTATTGAGATTTATCAAATTATTGAAGAAAGTAGAAACAAATAGAAAAAAAACAACGTTTAATGCAATTAATTTTCACAATACTGTACCTATTAACAAGTGCTTAACTAAAACTTGTTTTTTTTTTTCTTTTTTGGTTTTCAGTTGCTAAAGTATTAAACTATAGTTCAAAGAATTCGTTTAATATTGAACTATAGGTTTTTTATTTACATTTATAACATATTTAAAAATAAATATGCGTACTTGGTTTTTTTTATAATTTAAAATATTGAAAAAAGTTCAACAAATATAATTTTTGTAATTTAGTTGTCTGAACTTCTGAAAATTACATAAACTAAAACAATTAATTTTACCATGTAATGTATCTAGCGTGCATAAACCTTCTTCTTTAAACTTTTCGTTGAAACTCCAATAGGTGCTAAAATGATCGCGGCCTTGAAAGTGACTAATATGACCAGTAATGAGTTGTTCTTTTGGTGATGGTAAAAATCGAAGAGGGTGATAGATGCGTTTTAATAGATAACACAGTAAAAATAAGCCAATAAATAAAATTATGAGTGCTAGACACATCAGAAACATATTTTCTATAGTGTTATTCTATAAAAAGAATACAAACAAGCTGTAAATAACACTGAAAGTTATAATTGTAAACTCATAAAAAAACTAGTAGTACTGTTTACACAATTATAATACTTTACATACTTTTAAAATCTTTTCAAACTTTTTAAAAAACGGTTTTTAATGTTTACACTTTTTACGTTGTGTACATTAGTTTCATTGTTCAACAATTACAATGTTTATTTTAGTATTTTCCGCATGTGTTTTTTTCTGGCAGTATAAAAAAAGCAAAGTAGGGATTAGCAATAAAATGCGCTTCACTAAATTTTTTTAAGAAAAAAAGTACGAGATTGTTTTCCCATTTGCACGGCAGTTTTCATTTAAGTTAAGTACTATTTTAATTTATGGTTTATAAAAGACACTGCGGCAAATATTTAAACTTTTGTAATTTTTTATTATAATTAAACTTTTGTCTTTTTTTATTTTAATTAAACTTTTGTATTTTTTTATTTTAATTATATGTTAAATCATGGACGTTTAAGTAAATGCATGTTTAACGCATTGCAATCAGTCTAAAGTGTCGCCAGTTACTAAAACTCTATTAGAGATTTAATTTTTAGCGTCTTTTTAAAAATAATTTTTCAAAATAAACTTACATTCAACTGATAGTTTTGCTTTGCTAACTTCGTTCAGTAAACATTTTATTACCCGTAAAAACTAACTTTTGGAAAATTCATAGGCATTATACGTATTTAAAAATGTCTCTTGATTATGAAAATATAATTTTATTTAATTTATATGCTAGCTTTGTTTAATAATAACTTATTTGTAAACTGACGTTGACGTCAAAAGTAATGATTTTGTAGAAATGCGATATGTGATATAGAATTATAAATATTTTAACGTTCATTTCATAGATTATTTATAGATTAAACAAGAAATTGTTGATAGAGCCGTTAAGATAGAGGGACGAAAAGGACATTCGTGCCCCTGGCGCAAAGATATAAGGAGCGCAAAAAGACGAAAAACAAATAAAAAACCTAATCAGATTTTAGTTTCAAAAAAGTAAAATACTTTTTTGTATTAATAAGTATAAAATAAATTTTTTTGGTGATCCACAAAACAATTTGCTTTGTTTATATTACACTATGTAACAAATTTTTGCTTTTGTTTTGTTTCTGGGTTGAAAGTGTGTTTTCCTAACCCGTTATGTCTAGAACAGAAAGGAAACTGCTGTTATTTAAATAAAACTTTGCTACTGTAACCGGGTCAATGAAATTTTGAAAATTGCATGTTATCGAGAAAATTCTCAATTTGCTTTCAAGAGGTTGTTTGCATCTGGCTAATTCAACCCGCTACGTGTGCGAACAGTTCATAAAGACAATAGCATATAAGTATTTCACAGAAGCAAGTTGCTTAATGTGCGAGGCCAACAAAGCATACTTTACATATAATTATTTACAAGGCATTCACATACAATTATTGCAAGAATACACTTGAACGTAAACTGACATTTGTTTTTCGCTTAGATGTGTTTTGATATGTGTGAACAATTTAATTAGGGACCTCGGGCTTACAAAAACGAGTGCTGAGCTTGTAATATCCAGGTTCAAACAGTAAAACTTAACTGATGATAGCGTACAAGTCACGGATTAGAGGAAGGAGCATCAAATATTCTCAAACTTCTTCAATAAGCGTGATGGAGTGTGTTTCTGCAGCTATGTAATCCAGGCTATAGGTATTGCATGTACTCCTAATGAGTAGCGCCTATTCGGAGCATCAAAGTCGTGTTGCTTCAAAATGGAAAAATTACTCGTCTTTCCCGATGACCCACTCTGTGCATCTTAAAGAGAACGATACTACTGTCAAAATGTTGCTGAGTGAATAAAACTATGACAACAACGGATAGGAGGTCATCGGTGACTTCTAAACGGAATCATTCCTTATGGGTCTTCAAGGAGGTTTCACAAAAATTCCTTGTTTCCTCTGTCTCTGGGACAGTCATGAAACTAAGGCACATTATCGCACAAACGACTGGCCACAACGGAACGAGTTTTCTGTTGGGAAGAGCAATTTGAAGTAATAGCCGCTTATAGAATCTCATAAAGTGCTTATACAACAGCTTCACATCAAGTTAGGCCTCATTAAGCAATTTGTCAATGCTCTTGACAAGGAGTCAGAGCGCTTCAATACCTTCAAGATCTTTTTCCAAAGCTGTCCGAGGCTAAGGTCAGAGTTGGTATATTAATCGGATCACTGATCAAGAAGATTATAGGATGTAAGGATTTAGCAAAGTTGTTGAGCAAGAAGGAGCGGCTCGGAGCAGTTTCATTTCAATTGTTCAGGGCTTTCTAGATAATTACAAAGCTAAAATATATAAATATTTATAAAGTTAGTGCAAACTCTTATAAAGAATTACGCTGAAATGAGATGCAAAATGTCTCCGAAACTCTATATCTTTGATTCGTATCTCGACAAATTCAAGGAGAACATGGGTCTTTACTCCGAGGAGCAAGGCATGCGCTTTCATCAAGGTATATTGGACTTTGAACGTCGTTACCAAGGACGGTATAACGAAAGCATGATTGGGGAATACATTCCTGGGCTACTTCGAGAGTGATTCATTGTACAACTGTAAATCTAGAAAATCTAAACATTTCTGAACTTTATTGAGTGGTTTCCGACTGCGTTTGTCTATTCCTTGTGCAATTTTTATTTTTTCCTGATCATAAAAACAAAAATGAAAAAAGTGTTTTTTTTGTAAGCAAAATTTGTGTTTAATAAAGTTATTTTTTCACATACTTTAGACATGCGCAATTAAAATATAACACTTAGAAGCCAGGAACAAAAATTGTGCAACATAGTGTTATCAAAAAGTTGTACTTTTAAATAATTAATCGCTATTTGTTGGTTGATAGGGACCAAACATTTGTTTTTAAATTGACGACATCGAATTAGAAACTAGGTGGTATCCAAAAAAAATATTTTGAAGTTAAATTAATGTTTTGTCAAGATATTTCAAAATAATCTTTTACGATTATTCTAAAAAATATTTTATTGCAAATAATTTAATTGCAAATTTTATAGCAAAATAAAAAGAAAAAAAGAATTTTTATACTTTTTTAGTTTTCTTCACAAGTATTTCTAAACAAATAGAAAACTTATCAAACATTAAAAAGTTAAATTATAAGGTCTTTATTATTTTGCAAAAGTTTCAAACTTTGCGTTCATCAACATAACCACCACGTTTCTTCATTACTGCTTCACATATTCTTGACATACGAAAGATTAACTTGTTTAAAGTTTCCATGGTTACAGCTTTCCAAGCCTTTTGCAGTAACTCCCATAAATGTTCCTCAGATTTTACTTGGAATTTCTTCACATACCGGTCTATTTCATTACAAAAAAGCTCAATGGGATTGAGGTCTGGTGACTGCGCAGGCCAGTCCATTAAAGTAAGGGTTTTTACAGTACTAGTTTGTTCAGATAACTTGTACAAAGTTTAGATTTGTGCTTTGGGTCATTATCTTGCATAAAAACAGGGTGGCGTCGAACCACCATTCGATAAGCAGACGGAACGGCGAGATTCTCTAAAATTTCATTGTATTGCTCCTTTTTTATAATTCCACGAACTCTGATCAAGTCTCCTATTTTGTGACCTGCAAAACAACCCCATAACATTATTGAACCTCCTCCATGCTTAACAGTAGGCACAATGCACTGTGGAATGTAACGTTCATTCTGGTGCCGGCGTACAAATACTCTTCTCTTGTTGCCGAATAATTCATACTTGGACTCATCGCTCCATACTACTACTTTCCATTAACTTATTATCCAGTTGGCATGTTTGCGAGCCCATTGTAGTTGTTTCATCTTGTTTGATTTCCTTAGCAACGGTTTTTTGGCAGCTACACGCCCTCTAAGTCCAGCTTTCATCAAACGGTTTCTTATTGTCCGGACACAAACAAATTTTTCAGCAGTTTCATTGTATTCTCTCATTATTCGTGGAGCTGTTAATTTTCTGTTTGACATAGATAATCTCGTAATACGACAATCACCATATTCATCTATCTTTCCTGGCTGTCCAGGTCATGGTAAGTCACAATATTGACCAGTTTCCTTGAAACGCTTGATTGTATTGTGAACTCCACTCTTGGCATTTTCATTCTTTCGGGAATTTTTCTTTCTGAAACACCTTCTTCATCAAGTAAATTAATGCGAACTCTCTGTTCAAAGCTTAATTCTCGAACTGTAGCTATTTTAGTACGACAAAATAGAAACTAAAAAAAGATAAATAGTTCAAATAATACAATATTTGTATATTCATATGCAAGTCATTATATACTATATTGGATCTACATAAAGTATCTACAAAAAGCTACCAATGAGAAAAATTATATTTTCAATATCAATTACAAGTCATTAATCAAAATTAAGTAACAGTTAAAAATAAAACTTGTATTGTCTTTTATACTGGAAGAACTCAGCCAATACACTTTTGTATACTTCTGTACATAAGCAAATTTTTGGGTGCAAAAATGCTCATATCCTATTCTATTCACTTATTTACTGTTCTCTATGTATTTTTGATCCAAAAATAAAGAAGTGCAAATATGATAATAAGATATATTTATTTTTGAAATGTAAATACCATTTTTAACCGGTGGTCTCAAATTAATTGCCGGTAGTGTATATATATATATATAAGGAAAAAGTATAGAAAATACAACCACTATTAAGTAGCCTCCTCATCTGTAGTGGCGTTCTTGGTTTTGAGGAGGTAAATAACAAACAAAAAAAAAAAAAAAAAAGGTTGTAATGAAAGGTTGTAATAGACTTACAAAGACCCGTATTTTTACGGGTCCAGTCAGCTGGAACATTTTCAATGAAACAGTAGAAACTATATTAAGATATAAACTGAGTATAAAATGAATAACTCCGCCAAAACGGTAACGACATTAGCAACATAGTAATTAACTGCTACAATAAGCTAAAAATTCCTTTATTCAAAGTTTTTAAACACTCTCAAAAGGAAATTTTACTGAAACACTAAAAACAATTAAAGTAAAACCTATATTAAAATCAGGAGATACAAGTGAAATATTTCAGACCAATATCAATACTTTCAGCATTGTCTTTGATGTTTGAGGAAAATATGCACATTAGGTTATATAATTTTAAAAAGAAAATCTTATTTATTCCTAGCCGTTCGGTTTTCAAAAAAGTAAATCAACTGAACACGCAATCCTTCACTTGGTTGAGGAAATAAAAAACTCCTTTACAAATGGAGTAGCTACGTTAGATGTTTTTGTAGATCTCTCAAAAGCTTTTAATACAGTCGATCGCAAAATATTATTATCAAAGCCTAATATATACGGCATAAGGGGTAGATCCAACAAGCGAATAGAAAGCTATTTAGATAAACATCTGCAATGTGTATCTTAAGGAGACAATAAATTCTCTACTCCATCTTTAATAGTGTGGTGAACCTTAAGGAACAAGTTTACATAAATTTTAACAAATTTGCTAAAGCAATCAATACATTTTCACACAATGAATCTTTCATAAGATTCACGCCATTAGGTATGATACTTTTGAAGAAGTTTGTGTGTGATACTGTGTTGAATTTTGAGATTTAGATATTAGATTGTCGGCGGTGTTTCATAATCCTACCTATAATAGTTTTCTCCGTCACTTTGCACATTTTTGGTGAAAAACACCAGCTTGTTGTTATTTAAGTATTAACTATATTATTTAAGTCTTGACTTTTTTTTTTCTTTTGTAAGATTTTTTATATATAATAATTATTTTATAAAAAAATTATTATTTAAGATGTTTTTGAAATTATAATTAAAAAAAATAAACTTTTTTTTATTTTTAGTTTAAAAGGTCATTTTTTCTGCAATTAACTATAAAATAACAATTTTTTTTTTAAATAATTGTTATTTTTGAAATTTTTATAAAATTTTGCTTCTTTTGAGACCCAACATGACATTCTTTTGAAAAACTTTTTTTTACATAATATTAGGGACCCATTAAAATTTTAAAGGTCTTGAGGCACCTCAAGATAATTTCCTAGAGCATTGATATTTTTCCAGAGTATTTCTGAAATGAACAGACAACTTTTGCACACCCAGGCTAAACGAATTGTAAAAAAAACTAAAATTCACTCCACCCTAATATATATATATATATATATATATATATATATATATATATATATATATATATATATATATATATATATATACATATATATATATATATATATATATATATATATATATATATATATATATATATATACCCAGTAAAAATAAACACATGTTGTGTTTATTTTTACTGGGTGGTTATTGAACAATAAAAACAGTTTCTCCCTCGCTTTATCAATTAGCAATTTTCAGGAAGCCATTATTACTTAGTTATTTATTATATAGTTAACTTACATAAAAACAGATTTCAGTAATAAAATAAAGTTGTGATTACACAGCAAGAATAGGTTCAAGTTGTGCTATAATGTGGCAATAATTTTCTTTTAGAATTGTTTTAAAAATACACTTATATGATGTATTATTATAACTTTACAAAGAATTCAATCAAAACTTTTAAATAACTTTGTTTCAAGAAATATCAATTAAAAACCCCAAACTATTATTATAAATGCCAGAATTTAAAAGTTTTAAATGAGGCTCTATTCTTTCGTTGAATCTCAATCTATAATAGGTTTTACTCGAATTGACAATGGTTCAGCTGTTATCGTAGTTAACCAAATAACCTTCGTATAATTGATATGCTTAGGGTCAACAGAAAATTCGAATTGCAACAATGCTTTGACCAAGAATGTTTTGATTTCAAGCAAAGCAAAATTCTTTCCAATACAGTTATAAATACCGTGCCCAAAAGTAAGATAGAATGTTGCTGGTATTTCGCCTAAAAAGTTCGAAATGTTTAGAATAATAATTTTCTTTACTTACAAAATTACTAATAGTTTTTTTTTATTTTACTTATTTCTTATTACTATTATTATTATTATTATTTTCTTTATTTTCAATAAACATTAAAATTGGGTTAATTACAATTGTAAATAATATTATAAAATTACAAATTAAAATATCATTATCAATTCAAGAGACTAGCGTCTAGTAATTTAAAATATTTAGTAACATGATTAGCATTAGCATTTAACTTTTTAACTATTATTGGAGATGTAAAAAAGAAAGTCATGTAATAAAAAAAACCTTGATTTATTTGAATAAATACAAAAGTACTTAGAAAGATCTATTTACAGAGCCGACAACACCCTTGAAAACATTTATTACTTGAGTCTTATGAGAGTAATCTATAAACTGCTGCAAGTTTACGGGGGAAGTTCTAAATGTTTTTGATTTATTAAAAATAAAAAAAGTGTAAAAATTTTTATATATTTTTACAAGCTGCAAAACTATTTCCTAGTTGCAAATTCTGCTGATTTTTGAGTGGGTTGTGATGTTAGAGATAATAGTAAATTTATATAAGAAGGGAATGAAGTAATAGTCAAGTATAAAATGCCCTATAAATTAGTAAATAGCTTCAAGTAAAAATTATGAAGAGGAAAAAGTTTGCTCTTCAAGACTGCTCAGATGAATTATTTGACTGCAGCTGTGAAGATGTATACTACATCTATACAAGAGTATGATCTACATTGTATAAAGCCATGTCTATAAAAGTCATCGGCAATTTAATTTAAGTTTTGAGCCCTATCCTCACTCTTGTAACAAGACATTTTTTTCTTTTATTATTATTTTTTTAACATCTTTGCTTCCAACGAGGCTGCAAGCAACCACTTTTAAAGTTTAAATTACTGGAAGAGAAAGAATGAAGATTGTAGAGCAAGAAACGATTGGCAGACGACTTAAAAGATTGCAAATTATATGAATCAGAAAAGCAATATAAAAGAAGCGAGTTCCAGGGAACTGGTGTTCGAGGAAAAAAACTAGATAATAAAGGTTTTTGAAGGACTTAGGAACAGTCATAGTAAAAAGATGAGATTTAATTGAATGACGAGTAACACAAGAATAAATTTATTAGATAACACAAGAGACGCTTGCTCTTTAGAGCAGTGCCCATTAGAGTATTTATAGAAAAAAGAAAGAGAAGTAACATTAAGACAATGTGATAATGGTTGGAGGTTGGCTGCAAGAGCAGGTTAAACTATGATTACAATGCGTTTTTGCATCTTGTCTGAAAGAGAAAGGGCATCATTAGAAGATCCGCCCCAGATATGGCAGCTGTGTTCCATACAAGACCGGATTTAAGATTTTAGAGATAGAGAATAGAATCCGGAGTAAGAAAGTGTCGAGCTCGATAAAGAGATGTAAACTTAGCAGATGCTTATTTTTGCAACAGATTTGATATATGGTTTCCAAGAAAGATCGGAAGTAAGAGTTAAAAGTTATAGATATCAAAAAGTCAGACTCTCTTCCCCCTCCAATAATAAATCACAAATTTTGGTAACCCCCAACTCTTCAGGATAGCTATTTGTTTAGTCTGTTAGTTAAATAAATGTATAACATATTGAGTCACTATTAATTTCATGAATTTATAGCTTAATAGTAAACATTTTTCAAATATTTGTTCAATAGTCATTAATTAGATAGTACAACCACAAAAATATGAAGATTTTTATATTGTTTATTAGTAGTTTGTTATAACGGAATCTTTTTTTAATATTGTTATAAAAAAGTATTATTCTGTGTTTTATGAATATCAGCACAACTAATTAAAAAAATATATTGATAACGTCTATGGAGCAAATAGGTTTTATGTGGATCGTTATTTCATAGATCAAAGAATGATAAGACACACTAAGTAACAGTCATAATTAATAGCTTATTTATTCAAAAATTCAAAATTTAAATCAGAACACACAACAAGAAAATATGACAAAATTTTTGAAAATGGAAAGATATTCACCTTTAGATTCACTTTTTGTATTAGGTAGTCGCATTCAGATCAAAGAATGTGGTAAAAAAATTGCAAGTCATAGAGTGGTTGAAAAACTTATTAAATATAAACTCCTCATAATGCAGCTATTGTAAGAAATAAAATTGATAAAAATGAAACTTCTCTTCATAAGCTTGAAAAAAATTATACTGTTGCACCATCATTAATGTCAAAGACAACTCCTCAAATTTACTTCATTGCCGTTCAATCAAGAATTAGTTTTCATCAAAACTGAGGTTAACAAGGGTTGGTCAAAGGTTAACTCCATAAAATAATTGAAAAATTTAAAGAACAAAAAATTATTAAATCTATGAACAAATTTTCAACAAATATATCTCACTACCTAAAGTAAGTTGTATATCATATATCTTACTATTGTCTAAAGTAAGTTGGAAAGTTTAGACCTTATAAAATTATTTGACAAAGTTGGACGTTTTTTACACATTTTAAATATATATTATTGATGCAAGTTTTATATACTTTGTTGTTAAAATCATTATTGCCACCCATAATTACCCATAAATAATATAGACATTTGCGCTAATTTTTCAAAAATTTGTGTCATTTTTATGCAACATAGATAATAAAAGTTTTTAAAAGTAGAATCTTATTAATTAAAAGTAACACGGATTAAAAACTTAGCTATTGCACCACGGTTATTCCGCATTTTGAATGAACTTAATCTTTAAATGTTGTAATATATAACTTCAAATCTTTATATATAGTTAGGGCAATTATAGCCATTATAATGCAAAACAATCATTCACTTCAGATTAAGATTTTCATCACCCATCCAATTCAATCTAATTATCCAATTAGCATTTTTTAAATTTTTACTGTGGTATTTAGTTCTTGTCATCAACATCCATTTAGTCTCTATTTTTTTAAGATAAAAAGGTTGATTCCTGCAAGGTACTTGCAAAATTTCATGCAGATTCTTTCACTAACCACAGATTGCATCAAGAGTTTCTATTAGTCATACAAAATTGTCTAGTACAAATATAAAGAACAAGAAAAGATGTTGTCAACTTATAAACATTCTATTTGTTATTTTGATTTTAAACATTGCAAACATTCTATCACATTACCCTACTTTGTTTTTTTTTATTATGCGCTGATCCTTGCATGTAGTATTCACAACAGTTTCAAATAATATCCAGTTTAATTAAATTTTTGTCCTTGCTTCTATTCTCTGACATTCAGTGGTATGCATAATTCTGAATAAATTCAAATAAAGAATTAAATTTTCTTTCCTTCAATTTTTTTGTTTTTTGTGCTCTTTCTTGGTCACCTTTTACCTGCTATTCTACATCTATTTTTTCTATTCTTCTTTTTTCAACTTTGCATCTTGTTTGCATAACAATAATCTAAATTTTAGTCATTTGTAAAAGCAAACCAAATAAAAATCAGAACGTCATTACAACTAGATAATGGCTATACTTGTTAGTGCTGAATGGGAAACACAAAGTCTTATTTTAAAATCATTTGTAAGAATGCTGATTCTTTATTCATCAGACTGCAAATTTGAATTTAAAGATATTCTTTTAAGCACATTTGCGGATGTGATATATACATATATATATATATATATATATATATATATATATATATATATATATATATATATATATATATATATATATATATATATATATATATATATATATATATATATATATATATATGTATATATATATATATATGTATATATATATATATCTATATATATATATATATATATATATATATATATATATATATATATATATATATGTATATATATATATATATATATATTTGCATGTATGTATATATATTGTTTATTACACCAAGGCATTCTTATTTTTATATTAATATACTTTATTGTATAAAAGTACCTACTTAAGTTTTAAATCGTTTGTAGAAAAAATTCATTGTATTTTTGTTTGCGTTCTTATTTGGGTGGATTAGTTTAGTTTTGGTGTTTCTGCTGCAATTCTTATTTATTGTGTTTGCGTGTCTTGAGCACAAGTGTGGTAAGTTGTTTGTTTCTGTGACCAGTGTGGTTTTACTGAGGTAAGTTGTTTGCTGTGGTAAGTGTTTCACAGTGGTAAGTTGTTCACTGTGGTAAGTTGTTTGTTTCAGTGACCAGTGTGGTAAGTTGTTTGTTTCTGTTAGAAATATTATTCTTTTTGTGTGTGTGTTTTATTTTTTTGTTATTGTTAACGCTGTTTGGTTGCACCCTTGGCTAAAAAAGTCCTACAAGACCTATAGGATATTGGAACAAAAAAAAAGAAAAACTTTGATAACTATAAACACTTTTTAACTTGTGTTTTTTTATTTAATAGGGTTCAAATCTGAAATTTTTTTTGATCGTATTGGACATTTTTACTAGGAACTGTCAGTCTTATTTTTGTCATCGTATTAGTATACTTTGAATTCTCATCTATTATTCTATATATTGCTCATGAAAACTGTCTAAATAAGTTTAATAATTAATAAGAGATTGATTGATATACTATAATCATATATATATATATACATATATATATATATATATATATATATATATATATATATATATACATATATATATATATATATATATATATATATATATATTTATATATATATATATATATATATATATATATATATATATATATATATGTATATATATATATATATAAAATAAACGTAGTTAGACCTGCTTATTCTGCCAGGCTTGAAATTCTCTCTCTCACCGAGTTAAGTTGTATCTTTTTCTATTTTCTACAAATATTATCATGGTTGCTGCTCAACGGAGCTATCACCTCTATCAACAACTTCTATCAACAAAAATTCATTCTCACCCGACTCTTCAATCAGCAAAGTCTCATCCTTTTACTGCATCTGTTACTGGATGCTCTAAAAACTTTTATTCATCTAGTTTTTTCCCGCACTCCAACCCTTTGGAATCCTCATCCATCTTCGTGTTTTCCTGACTTATACAACCTACAACATTTCAAGTCTTCTGTGAACCTTTATCTTGCTCTATAACTATATTCTTTGTTTTCTAGTAGTTCCCAAATTATTAGTGTGTTTTGCAGCCAAATTATTTTTTATTGCTTAAAACATAACAATATCGAATGTGTTGCAATACATTTAAGCAAATCTAAATTTTAATGATAAATTAATATCCAAAGAAAGTTTTAAAGATAAAACTTTTCTCTAAGTAATTTTTTGATATGTTTAATATTGAGTCGGACAGTTTTAAGCTTTTATGACATTTGGAAGTTGATTTTACATTGATTCAGCTAACTTCTTGGTTGAATCTGGATCAATTTGAGTCTAAGCTTCATGGTGCATGATCTTTAGTTCGTTTTTATTTTTTAAATGTTGTGTGCCAGTTTATTGATCAGAACAGTCCAGATGTTATCAAATGGTTGAGATCTGGGCTTTGAGCTTACAATTCAAGTAACTAAATCTGCATCTGGATTAAAAACTTTTGAATTTTCTTTAATTTATCCTTAGATTGGTGTATTGTTAGAAGATAAAGGGTTTTATGGCTATCGCAGTTTTTCAGTTTAAATCAGAGAATTTTTATTGAAAATGTTGTCACAATCCTCTGAGCCCATAATATAATTTATTAACTCCAGCATTTTTGTTTCATTTCAAGCCACCAATGTATACACCGAGACTTATCTAAACCAAACTTTACTGTTCCAAAAATGCAACAGTCTAAATACTTTTTCTCTTTTCTTTTTTTTAACTCCATCTTTTTTTGAGCTCCATCAGATTTAACAATATTAAACTCGTCAGCCACAAAGCCTTTTTTCAGAACAATATTAGTGTGTTTACATATTTTGAATGCATTTTTTCAAGGGAGTCAGGTGCGAATATTTCTAGTACTA
>NC_088923.1:13927500-14022500 GCF_038396675.1 Hydra vulgaris
GTATGAGCTTTATTATGCAAAGCTATTTTATTGCGTTTTGTTTAAATATATAAAAAATTAATAGCTTTTTCTAATTTTGATCAAGAATTAATTATAAAAACCTTATTTTCAGATAAATTCAAAGTTATACTTAAGCATACAAAAGTATCCCTGAATAGAAATATCGTTTTTGATATTCGGCTTAAATCTGGCAATTAAAGAGTTTTATTTATTGCCTGTTGACGAAATGTCCAGCAACTGTTCATTAGCAACTGTTCACCACCAATTTTAGTGTAGTTAATGTACCAAGTAACATTAACTACACTAAAATTAACTACATTATTTTGTAAATTCTGATGTAATGAGCTAAATGGAGATTTACAGCAGCTTAAAATATATTATTTTTAAATAAGTTCATCGGGCATAATGTTCCATACAGATGAAGATACTTTAAAGTTTGTTTTTAATGTTGGTTGATGAGTAGATATTAAATTAGGTTTGACAAATTGGAAAAGTGATGGAGGATCATGAGGACTTTTACGGGCAAATTTGATTACTGTTAGATATTCAGATGGAAAGTGTTTTTAGCAAACAACTGTATCTGGACAGTCGGGTAAATTTGTCTTGGTATAGCATTAACCCAACAAATATATTCTTTTTTTTTTTTATATAAGGAAACTAGAAAAAAAAAAATTTTTCAAACTGCAATTACCATTACAGTTGTCACAGCATTTTTTGAGCATTTTTTGTGCCCATAAACTAGATAATAGTTACAATTTAATATAAAAAAAAGTTTAGAGGATGCTTGCTGTTATTAACACACAATAACTTTTAAATAATTTAGACGCCTAGCCACAAGCCCCGGTGTACGTGTTTACAAAGCCTATTTTATATAAAATCTATTGATTAATTAACAAACTTTAAAAGACAAGATGTAAATCATTTTGTTTGAAAAAAGTACAAGACCTTTATTTGTTATATAAAAGTACATGATCTTTTTTTATTGCATAAGAAAACAAGATCTTTATTTATTATATAAAAATACAAGATCTTTATTTATTATATAATAATACAAGATCTTTACTTCTTATAACTACAAAAATTCTGATTTAAAATAATAACTAATTTCACTCTAAAAATAGAATGCAGGTTTCTGCTTTGTACATACAATGAATAAAATACTTTGTGCGTTTAAGTAAGCGCTGCTAAGTTATAATGGCGTGTAATGTTTAGTATCTTCAATTTTTTTTTTTTTTTACACTGTGGCACTGAATTATAAATAAAAAATATTATTAGGAAACTTAAAGAAAAATTAAAAAGGTAGCAACTTTATCGTTTATTAAAAATACCAAGTAGTATTTGCTTGATTTATTACTTGTCTATAAGTACTCAAAACTTTTTAAACAAAAATATAGGTAAAAATTGTTCAGGCAATCTTTGCTTAAGGTAAATCAAAACAATGACTCTTGCTTTAGCACAAAACTTCAATAAATAGATTTAAAATCTATAATATACAAGTCTAACCTGTCATAAACCTTTCAGGTTTAAATGAATGAGGATCTGGATAAATAGTCTCATTCATGTGAAGAGTGCTAACATGAGTTCGTAATACTGTGTTTGCAGGAATTTCATATTCGCCAAATTTTGTTGCATTAATGTTTCTTCTGCCTAAAATTGGTGCTGGTCCATGCAAGCGCAAGGTTTCTTTAACGACACAATCTAAGTATTTCAAACTCAAGATTTCTTCAAAAGTAATATTTTTTATATCCAATATATTTTTCTGAATCTCTTCTCTAAGTTTTTCTTGAACTTCTAAGTTCTACAAAAAGAGAATATATTGCAATTAAAATAAAAAGTAATTTAACACACTGACTAGCAAAAAAAAGTTAATCAGTACTAAAATAAAGTGAACAGAAACAATTTTTTCATTTAATGCTTAGGAAGGAAGTGTTCTTAGGAGCTTGTTTATTTTAAGTGCTTTATTTTTAAGAGTATATATTTTTCATTATGTGCTTTTCAAAATTTAAATAAGCTGTTTATAAAATTGCCTCACAATAATATTTATAAGGTTTTTAAGAAACTTGTTATTGCTCACTTTTTTTTTTGCATTCCTATGTACATATTAACTCACTAATATATAATAATTATTTGATACATATTAAGAACAGTTTAATTTTTTTGTGTGTGTTTAGTTTTTTGATATTTTTTGTGCTTAATTTACTTTTTGAACTTTTATTTATATTACTTTATTTTACTTTCTATTTCTTTTTATATATTGCTTAATCAAAAATAACTACTTCTTTCAAGTAGATAACAAGTTATAAATATAATAACATATTATTTTAAATCGAGTATTTAAAAAAAAAAAAAAAAAAATTGTATTAGCCTTTAAAATTTAAATATTTTTTTGGTAGATAAAGATACAATTTATTGATATTTAAAACATTTATCATCATGATTGGTTGACGGTCGAATTTAAAAATTGAGTTTTTTTTAAAAGCTACTTAATCAATTGTAAAGTGTTTTTTTTTTTTTTTTAATGACGCTTACATTATAATTTTTTTGGAAGTTAATCTTGTTTTCTTTACTTCTCATTAGTTTTTCAAATGTCGAGTAAAGAGTCTAAAAATCGATAATGTAAAAACATTTTACAAAGAAAATCCATTGTTCTCATATTTTATGGCTTTAAATGCATGATAAGTTCCAAAGTCAACTCTTGAAATTTTTATAAAACATTATAAAGAAAACAAAAACTGTAAAAAGAAAATCAGGAAGTGGACGAAAATTAAGATTTATTTCGAAAAAGAAGGCATAATCATAGCCGACTTGGTTCCTCGAAATCCGACTCAATCAAATAAATTTAGCAACGAAGTTTAAATGCAGTAGATCTTTTTTCCAATGAGTGCTTCAAAAGAAAATTCTGAAAGCATTTTAAAAAAAATAAATACCTAAAAAGTTGCTTGAAGGAGAAGTAAACGTAATTGGACGAGCTAAATGTTTGCTTAAATTATTTACGAAAAATAACTTAAGCAAACATTTTAGAAGATGAAACTTACGGTAAAAAACATCACTCGATTCTTCCATGTAATCAATACTACTATCAGTTGAAACATTATAAAGCTTCTGATAAATCTTGTTCTGATAAAGTACATTTGAGTTTGCTTCCAAGTTCCTTGTATGGCAGGCTATTTGCATTTGTGGTTTTAAAAGCTCTCCTTTTACAACAAATTAATCTTTGACATTACATCTATAGAAAACCAAACGCTTGAAAAAACGACTTCTTCGTCCTAATCAAAAGCTTAAACAACAAACCTTATATTAGCCATCTCTGGCATCGATCTTTTATTCCAAAAAAGTAATGCAGTGGTATAAGAAAAGTATTATGCTAATCCACTAAACTGTCCTGAGCAATGAGTTATTATTCTTACTAAGCAATTATGAAGGGAATATTGAAGGAAAGAGACAAATGCGCAAATGGTGTTAAAAATTTCTGGAATAATCTAATGAAATTTATAGAATAATGTTACAAAAAAAATGATGCAAACTAAAATTTAAGCATAATTATAAAAAAAATCGTTACAAATGATTAACCGGTTTGAAAGAAAACTAAATTTAAAATCGCTCAAACTTCAACCGATCATAGAGATATATCATCAGTGACTAAATAAATATAAATTATCAATATATTATAAAAGTCGAAAGAATAATATGAATGAAACCCTGAAAACACTGATAAACTCACATAAAAAAAAATATATATATATGAAATTAAAACACATTGATTTTATATTAATAATACACATAAATTTAAATTTAACCAATTTTATGTAATAATGCAAACTCAATACACTAAACTTAAATAAAAAGCTAAAGTTTTAAATAAAACGCAGTTAACTACTGAGTAAATATGAAACTCTAACAAATTTATGTACACATATATAAGATATCTAAAAGATCGTAAACCAGAAATCCTCACTCAATGTATGTACTCTCTTTAAATTTTTTCACTATTTGTATTATATATAATATCTTTATATTATATAATATATACATTGATAAACCTGTAGGAAAATCAAATCAAATGCTCGCTTTTATTAAACTTTTAAATATTTTGGTTCAAATATAGTAAAACAATTATATACAACTTTTTCAAGACCACATCTTGAGTTTGCTATTCAAGCATGATGTCTTTATCTGAAAAAAGACACTTTAAAGTTAGAAAAAGTGAAAAGAAAAGTTGCAAAACAAGTACCAGCTTTAAAGAAAATGCCATATGAAGACTATTACAGTTGATGAAATTAACAACACTAGAAGAGCGTCGTTTACGAGGAAATTTAATTTTTCAATACAAAATACAACAAGGTTATGACGAGGTTAATTGGATAAACAACTCAATATGTAAAGCTCAAATAAAATATTACAACTTTAGTGGTCATAACAAAAAGTTAACAAAGGCATGCTGTAAGAGTAATGCTAGATTTGATTTTTTTTATGTAGAGTTGTACAAGCTTGGAATGGTTTACTCCCATATATATATACAAAAAAAAAATCAAACTTAAAGTACTTAGACAACTATTTAATTGTTTGGATATTAAGTAAATAGTGTAAAGTCAGTTAAATGTTAAAAGACTAAAAAATAAAATTGTTTCAAAAAAACAAAATGCTTATCATTTTATGATAAGCATTTTGTATATATATGTATATATATATATATATATATATATATATATATATATATATATATATATATATATATATATATATATATATATATATATATATATATATATATATACATGACTAAAAGATTATACTTTGATCAACATAAAATCTTTCTGTTGTAACAATGTATGAGTCTGCAATTTAGCAAAAGAACTGAAACCAGTGAATGATTTTGCTAACTTTTCGAGCCACTACACAGGGGGCCGGATATAAGATATATGGTGGAAAAAATTATTTGATTTTTTTTTTTTACTAAAATCCATTTTATGTCAAAAGAATCATTTTGTATTGAGATATATTTACCTTTATTAAAAATTTTAGTTAAATAGTTGCTATTTCTAAAAATTATTTAACAAACTTTATAAAACTTTAAAAACGCAGATTTGCAATTTTTTAATTTCGAATCCTATAATTTTTTTAAATAGTGGAACTGAATAACAAACTCTTCTAATAGAATGAACTTAAAAAAAAAATGATGCAACAAACTTTAAAAATAAAAGTGCGCACATACTTCAGAAAAAATGAAAATTTATCACTAGATTTGAAACTCTGTTATTGATATTATATAATAGTTTTGAAATATATAGGGTTGAAATATATAAATTGAAATATATAATGAAATATATAAATTGAAATATATAAATATATGAAAATATATAAAAAATATAAATGAATATATTGATTTGAAACTCTATTACTGATATTATCATATATTCACGACGTTTTGAATAACTCTGTAGAATATTTATCATATTTATATATACAAATTTATTATTATTTTTTTTAATCTATTGGTGGCACATTCTGGATGAAATATATTACAACATTTTTATTCTTATTAAGTCTACTGAGTTCTAAAGGTACTATGCAAATAATCAACAGGCATTCTTAATTCGTCACTATTTTTATTTTAACTTATTTGTTTGTAAACACTATATCCTTTAGCACCATCAAAACCAGCCTAGCATCTAAATTTAAGTTTAATTCCTTGGTGTTGTGATTAGCATAGTAGTTTGTATACCACATAGCTTTTTAAGAGTGTGTTTTAGAAGATTTTTTAGCGGTATTTGTACTGTAGCCATTGTACTGTAGCCATCTATTTGAATGTTCTTGGGATAGCATTTGAAGATCCTATACCATAATTTAAAGGACATATGTGGCAGCCGTTTTTTCAGCACCATTACTTAGAAGCTGATTTGTTGATTTTGATAAATCACCATAAATAATGAATTCTAAAGCCTCATCAGACAATATACTTAAGTAGGTTTAATGGGGTTTTGATTTTAAAAAATACAAATTTTTGGGTTAGTTTTATACTTAAACTCACTTCTCAGTTTCAATTTCGTTGCATGGAGTAATTTATGGTTAAATAAAGTATTAAAAACATGGTTAAGCTTATTCTTTTTGTTTTGTTACAAGCTTTTTCAAAAGAACAACATGGTTTCCCAACTTCATGAACTGATGAAATAGCATTGAATGCATTTAATGTACTGTAGGTGATTGAAAATCTTGAGCTAGCCAATTTTCATTACTTCTCTCAAAATGAGTATTATCATTGTTTGCAGCTATCAACTTTTTTCATTGTAATTTTATAAAGTTTTTCACTCAGAATCCTCTAGTTTAGTATCTGCAGAAACTGTTTATTTCGATGAAAAGAATGGTATATCATTAGGAACTAGTTAATTTGTAAAATTCCGTAAATATCACCAGTTTTTATATTAATACGAAACAAAACAAAAAAAGTTGTTAGGTTAACAGTGGAATAAAATAATAAACAAAACAACATGCACTTTTGCTTACGAGAAATAAAAATTGATTTCAAGCAAATAAAAAAAGCTACAAGTTATTATTTTGAATTGTTAAAGAAACCCGGAAGGGGAAGTTAGGGGCATTGTATATAGTTTACATAGGATGTATAAATATTATATTTAAAAGTTCAAATTTCATATAGGCTCTCGTAGGTTCCCTAAATAATGTGACACTTTTTGTGCATTAAAGTATTAAATGTTATGAGTTTACCTCGTTATTTTAAAGCTAGATTTTAAGTGTATTACAAAGGCTGATCTTTACTTTATACTTTTTTCATAAAGCTTTAAGGTTAAATAGTTTAAATACATAAACTGATCCCGTAAGCTCATAAAATTTTAAAAAGAGACTGTTTACTATAGCTATGCATAAAAAATAAATATTTCACGTCTTTTTTTGAAAAAATTTTTTATTATACATTAAACCACAACTGATTTTTTGTGGTTTTAAAAGATACTATTACACTTAAAATAATTTTCAAAGTTTTAAATGAGAGTATTATAAATATGTTTTATAATATGGTTTTGAATGTAATTAACATTTATTTTTTAGGTTTTGTCCACAACTTGCCCCACTGTGCACTGGTTTGTGAAAGGGTTGAATAAAATTGAGAAATTTTGAAAAAGTAAAATATAATTAATATATAATTATAAAATTATAACATATAATAAAATAAATTATTTGATTAAAAAAAAAAAAAATGAGTTCAAAAAAAGTAAAAATTAAATTTCACAGTACATTCACAAATGAAATAGTATGCAAATTTTTTTTTTGTTTCATTAAAAAGTTTATTTATAGTTTATATTATATATTATAGCATATCATAAATTGTAATCTTACTGTGCCTAGCATATATAAACACCAAGTCATAGCAGTAGATGTTGTTTCATGACCAGCTATGAGAAATAACAACAAATTATCTCTAATCAAATCATTTGTTAGTTTGCTGCTCTCTTGCTGTTGATCTTTTAAAACAATTGTAATAATATCTTTCTCTTCAGTTGATATTCCATCATCAATTTCTTTTTTACGTTTTTCAATAAGCTAATTGATGATTTCACATGAAAAAATTTTGAATATTTTAGTAAAAAAAAATACTAAAATTATAAATAGTTAAAATAATCTAAAACAAGCATTATTTAAATTCCAAAAAGCTCAAACCTTTGAAAAGTAACAAATATACAGCAAATAAATTGAACCTTAAATAAATATTGAATAACAATAAGTAATAGTAATAAATAACGAATAATAGTAAATAACTTTATTTATCAAACGACCATTATTTATTAACAATTGATAAATATAAAATTATTAATAAGTATAATACTATTATTATTGTATTGTTAGAAAAGATCATTCTTTAGTGCTCCAAAACATTTAAAATTATTGTATTAAATGTAATTAGGCAAATATGATCAATCAATAAATACGAGTCATTTAGAGAAAAAAAATTAACTGTTTGAAACCATGATTTAAATGATAAAGCTGTTTATAAATGATTAATGACACATGGAAACAAGGTTTACGCAAATTTTAGATTTTAACAAAGAATTCAACAAACTCAAAAACGGTATTAAAAACATACTTTGCCATAACAAGAGCAAAAATAAATACTGACTAGGCTTTGACATTTGAGACACGACACAAAAGTTCGTGATGCCCTAGAAAATATGAATGCTAAAAATCTCAGAAAATAAACTAGTAGACTAAAGGATCACTGAAATTTTTTATCACGTTAATGTTATTAAGTATTAAATGCAAACAAAACCATTTAAAGAAGGACATACTTAGAGACGTGCATATGTTAGTCAAGTCACAGGGCAAACGATGCGGGTTTCAAATTAAAGGAGCACAATTGTGAACTCGTAAAAAATTCCTTCATAACAAAAGGTAGGGACATGTGCCTCTGGCTCCCCCCCCCCTCCTCCCTCACCTGCGTTGTCGGCTCTGAGTCATTCAATCCTGCATCTGCTGATACTGTAAAAACTTATTTTAAAAAAGCAAGCATCTATAAGGATATGTTGCTTGTATATTTGATAAAGAAGATCTTTTCATAGTGCTTAAAGAGAACGAAATGACCTTACGTGATTTTTTATGATTGTGTAAACACAGATTTGAGATTTGTACAACTGAATCTACAACTGAAGTCAAGCAGTGCATGACTATTTGTTAGATGAATAAAATTATCTAACTTTTTCTCTTTTTTTTTATCTTATTTAATAGCTTTTTATATGAAGCTGTAACTTTTTTCAGATTTAATTGTTTTTTAGCGAAAACATTTTTTATACTATGATTAACTCAAGCCCATATCTATTGACTGATTAAAATTAAGACAAAGAAATGTCGGCTATAAATAGAATGCAAGTCAAGAAGCTCATCAAAAATATAAGCTTGTTTAAGAGTTAGAAGAATAAGAATAATGAGATTAATATAATATAATGAACTAAGTTACAACAAAGTAGAGATGCAACTTTGGTGATGGATGATGAATATAGGGGTTAACTAAGAATTGTCTCATAAGGTTTATTACTTATTAAGCTACAACAATAGCTAGACCAGAAGGTGTGAATCATAATCAGGCTAAGACATCATTATTTGTTTCTTAATACACCAAAAAATAGAATTTTCAGCAAAGCAAATTTAAGTTACTAAGTTATTAAGTTAATAGAGAATGTATCAAAAACAAAAAAAAAGATATATTTTTTAAAATTATTGGGCTATATTTTGCAAGAACTTGGAATAAAAGTAGTCAGAACATATAAAACTAGACAAAATCTTAAAAAAATTGTAAATGCTTTTTTTCACTTTAATGTGTTCTGCTTTTCCAGTATTAAAATAAAAAAGTGAGTTGCATTAAGTAAAAAGAATGAGATATTTTAATTTCATGTAAATGAAAATTAAATGAGAACTTTCGAAGATGTAAGTAGCTATATTATTGCCAAAGGTATTTTTAGTTTTAGTGTACTAAATATATAATATTTTGTTGTTGCCATAGGTATCAGTAGTTATACTTTAATTTTATTGTATATAAAGATATTAATTTGTCATAGATATTTGTAGCTATATAGAAACAATTAGTACATTAAAAACAAATTCAACTGCAAAAATAGTAAAATACTAAACTACATATGCATACTTTACTTTATGAAAAACCCATTCTTACCTTGTTCAAAGTTTTATGGACAATTTGTATAAGTTTTCTACGTTTCCCAAACAATAACAAAAATTGCGCCAAAAATGGAAAACAACTTATTAAAACTTTTGAGAACACACTAGCATTGTGTTGCAGTTCAGCTAAATATCTAAAAGCTGAAGTAAATTCATTACCAGAATGAGAAGTGATTGTGTTAAACTGGTAGCCAAAACCAACATCACCAATTATATCGAATGACAGATTAGACAAATCATTCAAAACAGTTAAGTTTGTCCCACTTTCTTTATCGCATGTATAAGACCAAAGCTAAAATTTCAAAGCATTTTGGTAAGTTTAAAAATTTAAATCTGTTGTTTAGAGTTATCAATTTTCGTTGTTTAAGTTGTTTTAAAATTTGTATATAAAAAGGAACATTGTTTTTTTAAGAAGGGAAGTCAGAGAACATTCAACCATGGGGAACATTTTACCTTTTCAAATTTTTACCGGCAGGGCTAAAACTACTGCTTTAAATTTTTATGTTGGACGAAATTTCGACTAATTTTTTTAATCGTGTACTTTGGGAAGACGTCCTTAACAAAGCGCAGTTTAAGTCTGACAAAATATCGTAAATTGTTTTTTCTGTACGTAAACTATTTTTGGAAACAAATGTTGATTCAATTTCATGAGCACTTCTAACTATATAGAAAAAAAACGGATTGTTTATATTAAAGATAACTTTTTTATGTTATAAAAATCCGTAAAAACCACTGTTGCAGTCTTAAAGTTATAAGCTTTTGTGTTGTTTTTATTTAATGATACCTTAAGCTTTAACTCAAGATATCGTTAAATAAATTACCTTTCTGTTATATTTACTACAAATAATTATTTTCGGCTCATAATAATGTTTGTTTATATATATAACATTTGTAGCGTATACTCAATCTACCTAGCTGGGGAATATTCGACTTGCAGTTGAAATAACACGTTAATTAGTATATCTAATCTTTTAGATGCCTTAAAAATGTCTTCTAAAAACAGATAAAATAAATCAAACAAAAATGTTGTAAAAGTAGCTATTTTTAATAAATATTACTAACTAGTTTTTCCAAATTTTCACTTTTTGAACAACAAACATGTCGTGAATGACGCTTTCCGAGATGCAAGAAGACAATTAGCGGTTGTATTTTAATATTAACATTAATGTATTTGTAATAATGCGGCATTTGTGAAGGTATTAGAAAAATATTCTAACGTAATTACATGTATTTAAAGTTAATAATATAACATTTTGTAGTTCTGAATTTTATGTAAGAAGGATGATACTAGTAAATAATATATTCGTAGTCAGATAATAATACAATAATATAAGTTTTAAATAACAGTGATTCATTAGTGTCTCTGGGAAACCTTTACGAATTCCCCACAAACAGACAACTGCATTGTCAGAACGTTAACCGTTTTCAGAGATTATTTATAGACTGACTCATAAAAACATATGAAAGCTGGCTAATGAATGCGTAAAAGTATAACTAATTGCTACTTTCCGTCGTAATAAAAAAAAGACATTGCAGGCGAAGGCTGGCTTTGAGGTTTCATCGCAAAAAACTTGACTTAAACTTTCTAAGAGACAAACTTCCTGAGAAAAAGAGAAAAACTAGGCATTTTAATAACATATGGTATTGGAAAGCTTTTTCCTTCAGTTTACTTTTTTTTCAGAAGTCATAACTTAAATAGTTTTATGGTTTAATATAAAATTAAAAACTCTAAAAATAAGTTAAAATTCTAAATGAAAAATGACATTATGTACTTCATTTTGAAAATTATTGCGGTTACATAATTTATTTGAGATTTTTGTTTCTCCTATTTTCTTATTTTTAACAGCTCAGCTTTTTTTACCATGTACACGCTTAAAAATAGTGTGGACAAAAAACACAACACTTAGTGTAGCGTCTTCTTGGCTACATTAATTGTGGACTTCAAGGCTACACTTGTGCGCTTTAAAGACACACTTGAAATTATGAAATAAAACTTGATTACAAGCGTAAAAAAAGCCACACATTATGTTGCACTTTCTTGGATTCTCATATTGAACTATTCGGAAAAGAGGTTAGAATCATGTTTTTAGCGACATGTTTTTTTTCATGAGCCTTTTAGAATTTTACTGAAAATTTAAGTGTAACTTTTAATGTTGCATGTTAATTTTAAACACATACATAGTTAACTTATTCATAAAGAAATATTTAATTTGTAATACTTTAGCAATATCGTATTAAATATGTTAAGCGACGAAAAGATCGAGTTTCAGTTGTCAAAAGTTAGGTAAGACCTTCGGTAATGTACCATATGAGTTAGTTTAACTTATGTGACTTTATTTAATTAGACTAATATTATTGTTTTATACAATTAATGTTATTTTATGTTATAATTTTTATAACTTCATAATAATGTTGTTAACTTAACTAAAATAATTGTGTTAACATAACTGGTAATCTGTTAAGTTAACATAATTTAAATAATGTCGTTAACATAAATGTAAATAACATTGTTAAATAATGTTGTTAACGTTGAACTTTAAAAAAAAAGTCAAATAACACACAAAAAAGGAAAGTGTGAATGAAGTGACATAAGAGATAATGAACTGATGAGATAATAAATGAATGAGATTACACAGCATTTAACGAACAAAAAGATGATATAAAATAAAAAGAGAAAAGTAAAATATATATTTAAAAATTATGAGAAATATATAAATGAAATATGTAAAAATTAACAGCATAAAATTAATAAAACTTAAAAATTGTTCTTTTTTGATTTTCTTTCAATAACTTTTTTAAATTTTTTACTCCTCAAATTTCTCATGAACGTTGTTTTTTTTTTAACTTTAAGTTGTTTTGTTTTTTAAATGTTTTTCTTCTATTTTTAATTATTAATATCTTCCTTGTTTTCACTTCTTTTAAATATTAATTAATGTTAAACTTAATTTTGTTATGTTATAACATAACAGAAAATATTACATAAATATTATTAAATAAATATGATACTGGTGTCATTTTAGTTACAATAGCAGCATTTTAGTTATATTAACAACAACTATTTTAGTTATGGTATGTTAACAACTAAAAATATATGTACAACATAAAGGTATATTTTACATGGTGTACTTATCTTTTTTGTTGCTGAAATAACTAATAAAAATTATTATTGCATGATATATCATTCAATAATGATTTTTAGTCATGTTGCATGTTGTAATAATGTATTAAATAGTTACATCATACCTATGAAAGCACTCTAATAAAGTTATATTAATATATGTAATAAATGCACAATGGCAACTATGATTTATACTATAAATCTATAAATTATAGTGCTATCATATGTATATATTGCACACACACACACACACACACACACACACACACACACACACACACACACACACACACACACACACACATATATATATATATATATATATATATATATATATATATATATAGTTTTTTCTTTCTGAAAAAAGTTATAAAAATGTTTATTTGCTATATATGTGGTGCTTCTTTGAAGCTGTTGAGTTTTTTTCAAAATCATCTACAACGTCATAATAGTATTGGTGAAATTGTTTATCCAATTAAATGTTTACAAAATGGCTGTAAATGTACCTTTACAGCTTTCATGTCGCTAGTTAGACATATAAAATGTTACCATAATATTGATAATGATTTTATTGATGTAAATCCTGAGTTAAAATCTACCTTATGTAATCTATTAAATGATAATCATAACAATTTATTGCCTAGTTTTGCAGAATATTCATTGCCTAGTTTCCCAGAGAATTCTACCTATCAAGTTGACACTTAACATGAAATAACATTAGAATGTATTGGTTCATTGTTAGTTTCTTCATTGCGAGCAAACAGCAGTGTTCCTTATTATATTATACCTGAAGTAATTGCTTCTGTTAACAATATTTCACAATCATTAGTTTCCTATATAGGTAATGCTGCTTTATCAGTTTTAGATAACATTGGAGCATATGATTTCACTTTAACATTGTTTAAGAGTAAGTTAGAAAGTAGTGTTATACATTGCAATGAGCCACTCAAGTTTCTTGACACATTATATAAACAAGATAAACACTTTGAAAAAAATTCTCTTTTTGTAACTCCTGAAACATGCAACATGGGCCCTCCTAGATATAATACTATTGAAGGAATTTCAAAAATTGTTTATGACACTTTTCAATATATGTCAGTAGAACAAACGCTAAAACCACTTCTTTATAACGCCCAATATATGGATGCTTTAAATTTTAATAAACAAAAAAAAGGAGTTATAAAAGACTTTTCTGATGGCCAAGCATGTAAAAACCATGAGCTTTTTAGTGATTACAGCAAGATTTCTTTAAAATTACAGTTGTTTTATGATGGAATGGGGACATCTAACCCACTTCGTGGACAGCCTTCACTGTGTAGTATTGGAGTCTTTTACTTTTCTGTTTTAAATTTACCTATAAAGTATAACTCCTGTTTTACAAATGTTCATTTGGTGGCTTTGTGCTATTCTCATGATATTAAAGTATATGGATTTGATGCTATTCTTGAAAAATTTTCATTTGAAATAAACAAGTTAAGTGAAATTGGCATTTCAGGTGAATTTCCAATAATTGGTAGGAATGTAGTTTACGCCAGTCTTGCTCAGGTTGCCTGTGACAATTTGGCTTTAAACTCTATATTTGGTTTTATTGAATCGTTTTCTGGCAGCCACTTTTGTACCTTATGCTATGCAACTAGTAATGACATTCAAATCTACTTTACTGAAGATAAATTTGAAATGAGAACAATTCTAAAATATGAAATAGATGTTGGAAATGTTCAAAGTGGCAATGTAGGGAATAAAAATCACCGCAAAGGAGTTAAGAAAGCTTGTGTTTTAAATTCAATAAAAGGGTTTCATGTCACAACAAACTTTAGCTTAGATATCATGCACACTGTACTTGAAGGCGTTGTTGTTTTAGAGTTAAGTGCTGTCCTGTATTGTTTGTCTGTCGAAAAATGTTTTTTTACCCTTGGTGAGTTGAACAATCGCCTATCTCACTTTTGGTCAATGTTTAATGTTGACAAAAAAAATAAATCGCCAGAACTCAACAAATTGGAAGTTCCAGGACATGGGCTATCACCAAGTATGAAAGCCATGCAGATCTGGTCCTTACTTTTGTATTTGCCACTTATTATATGTGACTTGGTTCCAGAGGAGGATGAACATTGGAAGTTTTTACTAGAATTGTCTACTTTAGTTGATTTTATTTTTGCTCCAAAATATACAATAGGAATGGTAACATACCTTAAATATATCATAGCCAGCTATTTGGAAAATTTTAAATTTCTTTTTGGGAACCACACTCGTCTTCGTCCTAAACATCATTTTTTGGTTCATTTACCAACAATTATTATAAATTCTGGACCTCTTATTGGAATGAACTGTCTAAAATATGAACTAAAAAATTCATTTTTCAAAAGATCTGCACATATTGTAAGCAATTTTAAAAATATATGCCTCACTCTTGCCAAAAGACATCAACACAATGCCTTACATTATAGACTATCAAGTGCTTATATGCGTAATTTATTAATTTCTGAAAGCCATGATGTGGTACCAATTCACAGTCTTCATTATTCACAAGTACTTTTGGACAATCTTCATTGTAAACCTACTGATGATATTTTCATTACATTCAAAATTAAAAGGGGATCTCTTCAATACAAAACAAACCACCATCTTACTATTAGTGAAGATGAAGATTATCCAGTTTTTGGAAAAGTTATCAGCTTTGTTAGTATCAGGGATGAGTCCTCATGGTTTGTTGTAGTGTCTAAGCTTAACACACTTAAATTTGTGGAGCATTGCCACTGCTTTTTGGTGGAAAATGTCAAACCAGATACATATCTTGTTATAAAGTTGGATGAACTTGTTGATGATCACCCTGTTTTATCATATCAAAAAGGAAATGCATATTATATAAGGCAACAGTATCATGTGTTTAAGGAATACTTTAAAGAAGTGTTTAAACTTTTGCATACATTTTTAATAATACCATAATTAGCATTAATGAAAAAATTATTATTGCATTGTCATGTTGATTGTTTTGATCCATATTTTATTATTTGAATAATAATTATTGCAATGTCAAGTTAATTTTGTTGTTGATTATTGTCACAGTTATTTTTTTGTTTTTAGCCACTATAGTTATTGAATTTTTTTGTTAAGTTAAAATTTTTCATCCTTTCATTATTAGGCTCTATTTTTTTTTTGCAATTGTTTTTTATCTTTGTTATCTAACCAATCCTTAGAATAGTTCCATAACTTAGCAGCATTAAAAAATTTATCTAAATCAGTTTATTCATTTGTTTATTCTACAGTAATTCAAGTATGGAAGAGTTGTGCAAAGTTATTTCATGCGTTACCAAAATAAGTATAACATCTGAAGTTCGTCAAAAGCTTCATGGTAAGCTTTGCACACTTAAAATTTTAACTATTATATATATATATATATATATATATATATATATATTTGTTAATGCATATATAGATGAAGGTATAACACTAGAAATATTAAATTTACTTGATGATAATGATTTAAAAGAAATTGGTTTCAATATGGCTTCAAGAAGATTACTAATTCAATGGATCCGTGCTCAATCATCGACATCTACTAATTATGAAAACATCGTAACACCTAAAGTAATGTTAACAAACAAAGATATTGAAATACCAATAAATGCTACAACGAAGATCATAGCAGAGCAACCACAACAAGCTACTACTTTAATTTCCGTAACTCTATTTTACTTTGTTAAAAAATTTATGTAGATAATGTTAAATATAATATATATTATATAAAAACAAATTATATATATATATATATATATATATATATATATATATATATATATATATATATATATATATATATATATATATATATATGTATATATATATCAAATAATGTAGGGCTGGCCTATTGAAGCAATACTTAATAAAATGACCATGACAAAGATAAAAGGAGCAGAATTAGTTGATAAGCTAAAAAGAATGGAGGAAATAAACAATAAAGAAAGAATTTTTTTAGTTAAGATTCTCGGCAGATATCTTATGAGCAATTGCAAAGTGTAAGTTTCAGTTTGTTTGTTTTTTTTTTTTTTTTCTAGATATTTTTAGAATTCCAAATACTTTTTTGAACTGTGTTTTTTCGGATATTCCTTACATACAAATTTAAGTATATATTCTTGTTATATATTACATCACCCAAACAAAAAATAAAAGCATTTCCAAAGACTATTTTTAAAAAACTATGATCTGAATTTTTTTATAGTCTTACTGTATACTATATACTTTAGGACTGACAGACCATCTAAAGAAGAAAAACTGCAACTGTGTCAAGCACTTATTACTGCTTTCCCTATACTTCGTGACAATGCAACATCATCTGGTTTTGTAAGTTGAAATTTTTTTGTCATTTTTAAATAAAATATTATTTTATATCATCACTTACTCAACCAAATGTTTTGCAAAATCAACAAACATATTAGAATAATATGTTTTTATTTGATTCCATAGGAACATTTTTATGATGCTAAAGCACATACAGGTTTTTTGGAAATGTTCATTAGACAAAGAAGATCCCGTTGCGACAATATAGAAACATTGTGGAGTCATTCAAAGTAAAAGTATTTTTTTATATATAAGAAAAAGCAATTTTTATATATTTCAATTACTACTTGTATGCCTATACATTTTTTTTTATTTTGTCAGTTGATAAAAATGTTGAATTGATAAAAGTTTTTATAAAATTCAAAGCAATATTGCAATTCTAAAAGTATTGACTTATTTCAGTGAGTTAGTGAATATAATAGTAGTTACAAAATAAATTAATTTATTAATAATAAAATAGGGTGACAAGAATAGTGTCGAAAAATGAACTTCAGAATAGTGTCCTATATATTAAAAAAGCTTAATGTTGCAAAAAAAAAAGGAATAGTGTCGCAAATGAATTTAATGAATAGTGTCGAGAGAAAAAAAAGGAATGGTGTTGCAAATGAATTTAATGAATAGTGTCGAAAACAAAACAAAAGGGAATAGTGTGGCAATAGTGTTGCAAATAGTTAATTTCAGCAAGTGCTTACTCGTTTTGCTTATGGTTATAGCATACAGCTTTTACAGGAAAAAAAGAAAAAACAAAGAATATTTAAAGAAAAGATTGCTACCAAACTACAAACCCTCAGTCTTGTAGCTGCACTACTTCGCGGCAGCAGGCTATAAGATAGTTGGTGTATGTAGTGAAGTCCCCGGCAGCAGGCTATTTCAGTATGACATCAAAGATGTTATCTAAACACACAATCATAGTTATTATAATTTTTTTATTTTTGTTTTAGTGTCGCAAACAAATTTAATGAATTGTTTAACACAATTCATTAAATTTGTTTGCGACACTATTCCTTTTTTTGTTTTCAAAACACTATTCATTAAACTCATTTGCAACACTATACCTTTTTTTGCTTTCGACACTATTCATTAAACTCCTCGGCAACATTATTCCTTTTTTTATTTTCAAAACTATTCATTAAATTTATTTGCAAGATTATTCCTTATTCTGTTATTCGACAATCAATAATGCAACAATTTGCGACACTATTCCTTTTTTATATTTTCGACAAACAAATTTACGACAGAAAAACTTTGCGACAATCAAAATTTTGCAACATTTTTCCTGTCACCCATGAAATAGTTTACTATTATACATCATTTTTGTATATTATAAATAATAAAAAATGTTTATTAATTATATATACTTCGTTTGTTAAAATTTTTTAATATTGTTATTATTTACCAAATAACTTTTATTAATTAAATTATTCTATTTATGCATAAAGCAAAAGTTTTTTTTTTATATAATCAATGTACTTTCTGTCAGAGATGATGTTCTATTAAATTCGTCAGAGAAAGTTGAACAAACGTTGCGAGAACTTCAACCAACAACTTCAAACAAAGAGAGTTTACTAAAAATGATGGCTGATACAAGAGTGGTAAGAAGAGCATGGATTCAGGAAACAAGCAACTTATCAATAACCTCAATTATAAGACGGTTTCCAAGATTCATTGATATGAATGATGCTGTGAGTGTTATTTTTAACTTTTTGCAGTTCATTTGTAAATCTTGTTTACTTTATAAATTAAGCTAGATTAATTAATAAGAATAATTTTTATTTTTTTTGCACTTCATAGATTATACAAGAGTTTCATTCCATTGAAGAGGCATCAAGTAATATTACATTGCATGATAGCTTTAACACGTGCAAACAAAACATTTTGTTACTAGCAAGAGATTTGACAAATATGTTCAAAAATACTTTATCAGAAGACGAATATAATGAAGGTATATATATATATATGTCTACTACTCTAAGTGGGGAGAATGAATCAATAAGAACTTCATAGTTTAAATGCGAATTTTTACAGCATAATTTTCAATCTGCATAAGTACTAAGCTGCTGCAACATGACTCTGTGTCAATCTGCAAAAGTGTGGAGTTTCCTTTTCTCTTCCTGTTTCATTTATTATTTCCTAGTTTAATATGCCCATCTAATCCAAAAGAAGCTTTTTTTAAAATCTGTCTACCTATAAAAATTTACAAGTATATACGAGTTGTTCCCTGAATTATTTATATTTTTATTTTGAAGATACAACTTTGCTTGCCTTTAAGGCGCTCCCTTTTCTTCTGAAAGCACCTCCACAGAAGGGCAAGAAGCATCCAAGAATGGATCCTGATGCAATTCTGGCTTTATTTTATAGAGAAATGGATGTAGGTTTTTTCTATACATTATTTTTTTAATTAAATTTGGTTTATAATCAAAAAGTATTAATTTTTTGAGCTTTGTATTTTCTGCATTTTTAAAATTTTACTTATACATTTAGGTGCACCTCAGTCTTGAAAGCTCCCTTGAGTTATTGAAGAAAGAGAAAGTTTTTCAACCAATTTTATTAAAGTGTTGCGGCAGTCTATTTATTAAAGTCGATAACACAGCTATACGGTTGGAAGCCATACCGAGTATAAGTTTTGCTTTTGAGTTGCTGCTAGCCTCTTATTATGTATTTAATGTCAATTTTCCTCATGAACTTATTTGTGTATATGGATTTCTGGGAAGCTTGCTTGGAATAAGCAGCAAAGGAATTATTGTCAATTCTTTTTTAAAGAAAGTATTACCAAAAGTTTAACATTAAATTAAACAATGTTTTTTTAAAGTATTTTTAACACTTTCTCGTTTATTTTTGTTTTATTGTCATGTATGTCTAATTTTTGTGTTTCAAAGAAAATAAATTTTTAAATTTTAAGTCGCAAAGACTCTCTGCCAGAAAGTTAGACTATTTATTTAAATATTTCTTAAAATTTTATTTTTGTGATATATTTATGGAACACACCCTCCTAAATATTTATTGATAATAGACAAAAAAAACATAAAATGTTGACATACGGCTTCTTCGTTCTTCTCTGACGGCGATATCTATTTTTCAAAGTTTAAACTTCGCTTTTGCATATAAAGGTTTTACAACTTCTTCTTACATTAATATTCACTGTATTGAGTTTGAGTTTGAACTGAGTTTTTTTTAAAAGAAATACTATATCTCGGAATTCAAATAAAATTTATATTTTAGTTTTTATTATTTTATTGTGATATTGTTCCGTTTTTCTTGTAAGCCAAATTGATGTACACTTGTAATTCAGTATGACTTTTTTTTCAATATAAATAACTTAATTTATTTGAATTATTTAATTGCGCCCGGTTATATTCATACTACGTGAAGACTTGAATGGACGAAATAAATCACGCATAAATATACTTTAAAAAAAATCAAATTATTTATAACGCCTAGAAAAACACAGATTAGTGTATAATCTATAGTGTTGCATTTAGCGCAACACTAATGTTGAGGTTTTTTATATCAGTTTTGTCGCGCAAAAAGAGCGTAATTATATAGCCATTGATTAAATGCAACAATTATGTCGCAAAAATTTCTACTAAAGTGTCGCATTAAAGGCCACAAAGTGTGGCTTTCAAGTCTACATTTTATGTGGCCTTACAAATGCAACACTGAGTGTGGCTTTTAAAGCCACATAGTGTTGGTGTAGCCGGCGTCGACACTCAATGTTGTATTCTACGCGACATAATGTAGCCTACGGCTCAACACTATTTTTAAGCGTGTACTTACATGCTAACACATAACACATTTAACACATAAACTTTTAGTTGAATTATGTGTTTACAAGTTTAACCACTTTATCTTAGTTAATTTTCATATACGCGTGAACGGACGTGCTTTGTAAACTAAATTAAAAACGGCTACATTTACTGTTTCTTAAAATAAAGACCTATTAGATATTCATCAGTATACTTTATTAAAAGTATTTAACGAGACGTTTGATAAAATGGAAATTAAGCTATTAAATCTTCAAGAAGAAAATACAAAACCAAAAAAAGGAAATTAATGATCTAAGGAAATTGGCGGAGTTTCTTAGCGAGAAATATGAATCAATTGTTCAAGAACTTTCTGAAAAGAAAACAAAGCCAAACTTATCACCAAGCCAAAATGGTATAACAAACGTTGTTGTCAAAGATAAACTATCTGAGTTGGAACACCGGAGCAGAAGAAATAACCTAAGGTTTACAAAAATTGAAGAAGACGAAAATGAAACGTGGGAATTAAGCGAGGAAAGAATTCAAAATGTTTTAAAGACAAAACTCGGACTTAAATGAAATATTGAAATTGAAAGGGAAATAAAAAAGAGGAAAAACGAGGAAAAGAATCGGGAAACGGGGGAAAAAAGCACATGACGGGGGGAAAAGGTTGCGATGGAAAAAAGTACAACTGAACCATAATAGTTAAATTTTTAAACTATAAAGACAAAAAAACTGCGTTGGATAACTATGTTCAGTTAAAATTGTGGAACGATCGATTTTACCTAAACGAATACTACAGCGAAAGAACTTTAGAATTGCGAAAACAGTTATTTAAGATTTGAGAGCCAAAAGTAAATATGCTAAAGATGTATATAATAAACTTGTAAGGCGCGACTTTTAAGAAACTCTTTTATCTTAGAGTTATTGATTTTATCTTTATTTATTTTTTTTTTAATTTTTATTGTTTTTAAAAACTAAAATAAATTCAAATTGCTCTAAGAATTTTAATATTTTTAAATTTAATGATTTTATACTTAACAAAGAGTCCGATCCGGATCAAAGTTTTTTTAGTGAAACAGGGTGCGGATTCACAACTTCTGCGTAACTCTTGCGTAGCTGAGCAAAAGTTACGAAAAACTTACACAAAAAATTTTTTGCGTAACTATTTGGTATTCACAACATTTTTGCAGCATTTGCGTAAAGTTAAGGTTGCGCATGAGTTACGCAAAACTTAGGCAAAAACTTACGCAAAAACTTACCCAAAATTTAAGGCAAATATTTTATATCTATTTGTATAAAGAAGGTAGTTAGTATTACTAATTCTTTTTTTATTAAGACACACAGGGCAATGTGACCAAGCAGTGAATGTTTCTTTTTTAAAGACAGGGCTTAAATTTACTTACAATTATTTTTTGTTGTTGTTGTTGCTACATTTAAAAATGTAGCAAAACCATATAGGGGCTATTCAAATAATACGTGATATTCTTATATATGGTGGAGGTGTTTGAAAGTGTCACCAAATATTCTAATCATAGCGGAATAGTAAACCTTTGGCATAAATGTACAAACTCAAAAATATATTTGTTTAAAAATAATGTTACGTCACAAATAGGGCGGGGAGAGATTGATTAAAATGTTACCTATACAAAGAAGGGAGTCTAAAAATAGCAAAAAAGTGTTTCGTATTATTTGAATAGCCCCATATAGCATATACGTGCAATTACTTTTAAAAGTAATAGCATATATAGCATAAACATTCTTTCAATCTATTTTGAGTATCTATTAGCAAAATAATCAAAAAAATTAATAATTGGAATAAAAATGGAACAAATAAGAGCCGGTTGGTTTTTTAATTGAGATATCGATTATTAACAAAAAGCTACACATCTATTATTTTAGATATAAGCATTACAAGCACTCATTAAGAAATAATTCGGGCATATTTATTCAAATCCAAATGGGTAATATATATTGTATTATCCTGGGCTTATATTAGATAACTATTCGGCTTCCTGTATGATGCCATCAGTGAATGCCCATTGGTTTTATTTAACCCTAACTCTAAACCTGCCGCGAACCTTATTTCTAAACATTACTGGCTAAATAAAACTAACTAATATATACAGGAAACTAGCATTTAAAAGAACTTTTTTTTCTATTTTTAATATAAAAAGAAAAAGAAAAACAACATGAAATTATTATTTTGAGGCATTTTTTTGGCGCCCATACCGGTCCTATAGTACCAAAAATGGTCTGGGTTAACCCCTGATCAGATCATGCAACTTGTCTTGCATTGCTTCAGGATGTTATAACAAAATACTTTAGTTCAGCATAAAATTTCACGATCATAAAATAATGGAAGTGCTAAACTAAAGTGTTATTTTAACTTCTTGTTTTCATTCTTACTTCTCATACTCTAGGGTATAAGAAAACATCATGATAATTGTTAAATTTTCTTTTCAGTGGTCTTGTTTTATCATAAAATTGATTTGAATCAAAAACACTTTTATTTGCAATAGGGAATGACAGTTTCATTAAATAAAGAATAACTTCAAGAAATACATTTGATTGCATTGCAGTATATTTGAAACTATTTATAAACAAAATTTCTATTGTCAGAAATATGAGGAACATTTTGAAAACATAAGTAAAAGTTCAAAATTTTTTTTTGTATTGTATTGTATTAAACATTGTATTTTTCATAAAATGTTATGGAAAATGTTTCAATTGTATTAATTAATAAAAATTAAGTTTGAATTAAAACCCACTTGTTTTTTGTAAGTTTTTTTTCAGTGATATTTCAGATTGAGAATTTATGGTATCATATTTGCACGAATAAAAACATGATTTTTATATTTGATGGATAGCGTAAAGTTAATTCTGTGAATCAGGTATGTGCAGTATAAAAACGTTTGACTCTTTGACAGAGCAAGTATTGAATTAATCGCAACAACAAGTATTGTAGTAGGTTTTCAAGACACCAAATACAGTACAATCTAATAGCTACAACCAGTGTAAACAATATGCTGTCATCTCAAGAGTTGCAATACTATTTTCAACAGCAACAGATAATAATTCTACTGAATTGCGAAAAGCACTATCACTCCATTTGGGCTAACTGGTGGATCAAGGAACTTTTTAAGGAATTTCTGCTCTTTGCAATAACAAACTACAACAATGAGATTTCATAAAGAAATATAAATAAAAAAGATTTACCAAAAATATTTAAACTATTACAGAATATGTTTATTATTTCAAACAACAATATTATTTACCAAGAAATTAAGCTTTAAAAAACAATGCTATTTTTTTAAATAATTTAAATTATCCATGGATATTAATAATATCTCCTGATAATTAAAATAATTAAAAACAGATAGTTATTATTCAAAATAATCTTAATATTGTTAATACCTCTGAACAATTGAAATTATCGAAAAACATAGCACCATATTTTTAAGTAAGTTTAATATTTAGGTTATAATACTTTTTTACTTCAATAGCCTGATTACTCAGAGATAATTTTAGCATTATTGTATTTGAAATAGTCTTGTTCTCATTCATAAATTAAAAAAAATAGATATTTGAAAAACTAATGAATTAATTACATATTTTTGTGAATATTGTATCTATATTAGCACAAGTATTTCCTCTCACACACAGAGAGAGTGTGAGAGAGAACTCTCTTTATGCTAGTTATGCAAGTTAAAGTATATACTTCAATAATATTATTGTATATATTTTTGTATAATATAGTATAGATAGTATAGTATAGATACAACCATAAGTTAATATAGTATGGATACATCATATAGTTTTGATGTATGACAATAACTAGTTATTAAGTTAACTTAACTTATTTAATAAGTTATTGGCATACAACAAAACTATATGATATATCCATACTATGGTCGCTCTCCTTGTTTTAGCTAGGCTATGAGAGAGTGAATTATCAATTATATAGATTGTGTGTTTATTTTTTTAACTTTAAATTTAAAGTACATCTAAATTTTTGGTAAATATACTGTTATTGTTGTTGTTGTTAAAAAAAACTATAATTGTATTATTTAAATAAATAACTTAACGTATAGCAGTATAAAATTAAGATAAAACTATATTTTATTGGCAATAACAAACAAAATCTGAAATCTTTTATAATAATAAAAACGCCATTTTTAAATATTATTAGATGATTTAAAGTTACGCCAAACTTAAGTCAGAAAATAGCAGACGTAACTTTTCTTGCGTAAAGTTTGCTGAGCACTTTTTAGGAAAATGTTGTGAATACCGTTTTTTAGACCTTTGGCGTAAGTAAAAACTTACGTAAAAACGTAAGTTATAACTTACGTAGGAATTTCGTAAGTTTTTGTGTGGCGGTTTAATTATTTACGTAGAAGAAAACCTACGATATTATATTAGGCATGACATGAGTATTTCTGACGTCAATATAGAGGTTTTAAAGATTGAAATATTGATCAATAAAGCTAAAAACATTTTGATTAGCTGTTGTTATCGCCCACCTACTGGTGAAATTAAAACTTTTAGTACATCTTTACATGGTGATATTATAAATAAAAGCAACCACGAAAAGAAATTACTTTATATATTTGGTGATCTGAACTTAAATTACTTTGAGTATCACTTCAAAAAAGATATTAATGGGTTTTATAATGGCCTATTTGAAAATGGACTAGTTCCCTCTAATAAACAAACCAACTAGAATTACTCAAACAACAACTTTCTTAATTGGTAACATTATAACCAAAAATATTTTTAATTATTCGCTTAAAAAAGGCATTATTAAAAGTGACATCTGATCATTTCCCTATTTTCATTTCAATAGATATTTATGCGAAAATTTTATATAATAAAAAAAAAATCATTTAAAAAACAAACTTTTCATGATAAAAACCTAGGATCTTTTAAATATTAATTTTCTTTAGTTAATTTGGACATTATTAACTCTTCTGAAAATATTAATTTAATATACAAATCTTTTTTTTAAATATTTTATGAATTTTATGACATCAAATTTCCCAAAGTAGAAATAAATTACAAATATAAAAAATTAAATCGCCATGGATTACTAAGGGTATTCTAACATCTTATAAATTTAAGCAAAAACTTTATATTAAATATTTAAAATAAAAAACAACTGAGAGTAAGACCATTTATAAAAATTACGTAAGACTATTTGAACTCCTAAGGAAAAATTCAAAATCAATATACTATACTAATTTACTTGAAAAATACAAATTAAACTCAAAACGCACATGGAAACTAATAAACGAAATTACTAGTTACACTAAAAAATATCGCAATCTTTCCCCTCAGTTATTAAGGCAGATAATTTTTTTCTTGATCAAAAAACAATTACTTCCGAATTTAATAAATATTTTGTATCTGTAGAACCAAACCTAGCCGAAAAAACTCCAAACCCTTAAAAATTAGTAAAGGCAACTTATGACCCTCTAAACTCGTATCTAAATTTTTTTCGTTTGTCTTTTGAAGAGTTTGAAAGTGCTTTTAAATTGTTAAAGTCAAACAAAGCAGTTGATTCAGATGATGTCAATGAGAATGTTATTATTAATTTTTTTGACGTTTTAAAGGACATACTTTTCCAAATTTTTTAACGCTCTATTAATCAGGGAGCTTTTTTCTGATGATTTAAAAATAGCAAAATTTATTCCTATATTTAAAAAAGGAGAAAAAACTAATGTAAAACACTCTCTTCCAATTTCTATCCTCTCTGTTTTTTCTAAAATTTTAGAAAGAATTTTGTACAACAGAATATACAAATCAAATTATTATATAACATGCAAGATGGATTTTAAAAAAATAATTCAACAGAGCATGCTATTATTCACCGTACAAAAAGTATATCAGACTCATTTAATAATTTTAAATTCACTTTGGAAATATTTATTGATTTAGCGAAAGCGTTTGAAACCATTGATCATAAAATTCTTGTTAAAAAATAAAAATATTATGGTATAACAGACAATGTTTTAAAATGGTTGAAAAGTTATTTAACCAATCGTAAACAATTTGTTTATGCCAATGAAACATTTTCATCAAATTTGTTAAATATTACATGTGGAGTTCATCAAGTATCCATATTAGGACGTTTTCTTTTCCTTATTTATATTAATGATCTATTCCTCGATCTGTACATTATTTATATTAATGATCTACAGCCTCGGATTTAATAACAATTATGCTTGCTGATGACACTAATTTTTTTATATCACATAAAAGCATATCTACTCTTTTTCATTGCGTGAACATCGAGTTAATCGAAATATCTGACTGGTTTTAGACCAACAAAATATCTCTTAAAATTGATATAACTAAATGGATTCTTTTCCATCCTCTTATTAAAAAACATAAACTGCCAATTAAAATGCTTCATCTTGTTATTGACAATATACAAATTAAACAAGTAACAGTTACCAACTTTCTAAGTGATTCAATAGATAAAATATTTACATGGAAAAATCATATTAAAAACTTTTCAAGTAAAATTTCAAAGAGTATAGAAATATTCTACAATGCAAGAAATGTTTTAAATAAACATACTTTAGTACAATTATATTACTCATTTATTCATTGTCACATAAACTATGCAAACATTGCTTAGGGTAGTACAAAGAAAAATAAACTTAAACCTCTTTATTGTTAGCAGAAGCATGTAGTACGTCTTATATATTTTAAAGACCGTTATACTCATGCCAAGCCTCTATTATTTGAAATGAAAGTTTTTAATATATATGAGCTTGACATTTTTAATATTCTTTTTTTTATGTTTAAATGTAAAACCAATTCATCCCCTATTTCTTTCCATAATTTGTATTCATAAAAAGATAAAAATAAACACATTTTATGCAATGATAATTTTATTAGGCAGCCCATTTTTCAAACAAATCTTTTTAAATTTTGTATTGATTATCGCGGACTATTCTTGTGGAATAAAACAGTTTTCAAAAACTTTATTCATCAAAGTAACTACTTTTCTTTTAAACGAAAGCTTAAAGAACTCATTTTTACAATCGAAGATTTAGCAATTTAGCAAAGGACTAAAAAAAACATCAAAATACTTTTGATGTTTTTTTTAGTCCTTTTTACCCTCTATCTAACCATTAATTTATAAAAATTATATATGCATCATTACCAACTGTAATATGTAATAATGTACCTTGTATTTTTAACGAAATACATTAAGTTTCTTATTTCGTTTACTTATTTTTTATAAATTTTAACACGATCATTTCAAAGAGGTACTCGACGACAAGACCGTATGGACTTCTACGAGTTCCCACATTCTTTCATTATTTAGTAACGATCATTTATATATATATATATATATATATATATATATATATATATATATATATATATATATATATATATATATATATATATATATATATATATATATATATATATATATATAGATATATAATTATTATTATTATTATTATGATTATTATTTATATATATTATTATTATTATATTATTATTATTATTATTATTGTTATTATTATTATTGTTATTATTGTTATTTTTATTATATATTTGTGTTTTAAATATTGTAACGAAATAATTATTTAAAATATAGTAACAAGAACAAAACAAAAAAATTGCTAAAAGAAGTTGTTTTGCACTATGACAAAAACAACAAAACTATAACTAAATATTATCAAAACTTACTTTTGTAAGCAAATCAGTATGCGTTAAAAATGCCGGAAAATAATTTTTCAGCTGCTGTGAAGTGAATGCTCCATTGAATAACTTTCTTTGCCAATGATGGTCTTCGTAATTTGAAGTTAGCATGCTATTCCCAATTAAAGGGGCCAAAATTTTTAATGAAGTAGCTCTTTGAAAAAGTTTCCCATCAGCAAATATCTTTTTAATAAATTCTGGAGCAATTAGATAAACATATCTGGGCACTGTAAGGAAATTTATTGAAATAAAAAATTTTATTAGACTTTTTTTTTATAAATAAAAATTGTTACATATCTTTAAAAATCTCTGAACTTTAAAATAAAGACTAAAGTTTTGTTAATCATTATTTTTCCCTAATGGATTTTGTTAAATCAATTAAACTATGTTTTTGTTAGAACAAGATATTATAATATAAATCCCAAGGCTTTTAGAGATTATGTTTAAGTGCGGAGTCATTTTGGTTACGCACAGTTTAGTTTAGTTACGCACAGTTTAATTTGCTACATAATAATCAGTAAAAAAAGTTTAATTTTAGCAGGCTAAATAGAAGATGAAGACATACTGGTTTAAATGCTTCCTATGATTTTAGAAGTTAAAATGTCAAATGTTAGTTATATTGCAGAACATCTGCTGTAGTTTTTTTAAATACAAAATATGCTAAACAAAAGAAGTTATCCGTTTTTGTCTATGATATTGTCAATAAAACTAAATTTCTACAAAAAAAATCTACGCTTCTAAGATTGATTTTTATTTTCAAAAGCACAAATATTCGACATATATAGGTAGGTCTTGAATTCCATCTTGCGTTCAAAATGAGCCTTGGTTTAGAAAAAAAAAATTTAAGTAAATTCATTGTGTCTTAATAAGACTTGTATTTTCAATAAAACAAATCTAGCTTCGTATAATCATTCCTGTCATACTTTTTACTTTTTATAACTTTTCCGTTAGGCGTGTATTTTTTAATTAAATTATAGCAGTTATTTAGTTACGTGTTAGGCAACTTATTATTCTACTAGCACTTATTATTAGTTGATATTGATGAGGAAGTAAGCATTGAGTTCATAATATACTTAAGAATTAGGTTAAATAATTATGATACACAAAACAGGAAAAATAAATGTCAAATATTTGATGACATTTGATTTTTAGTATCGGTATTAAGTACCCCGATTTCACCTATTACAACGAAAATTTTATTTAATAATTTTTTTTTCATTTAAAGATAATTTATTAAATATAATTTTTCTTTTTCTAAAAAAAGTTAAGGAAGCTATTTTTGTTGGGTCACAAATAAGTCAACTTATGAATGATTCTGTATATATACAAACAAGTCAACTTACCCTTATAACATTCTAAAGTTACGTTACGTCTTAATCGATTACAATCGGTAACAAGGTTACATTCTCTAATTATTAATTAAATATTAATTAAATAAACTTGAAAATGCACTAAATGTATGTTCATCATTGCCGTATTTCTAAATACTACCTTTTATTTTTATTGTAAAATAGCTTTGTCTCAATTGGTTATCTTGTAACGAAAAAAAATAAAGTCTCAATTCGCAGCGTTGAGTGTCAATTGTTTATTTTTTAACTTTTTAAAGTAAAACCAATTGAGACGTAACGTAACGTAACTAAATCTAGATTCAAGACGTAACTAAAACACGTCTCAAACAGAATATTTTTAACCTTGTGTTACGTCTCAATCAGTTACCCCTTAAAAAAAAAAGGACGTATGTGTAACGTAAAATGTAACGTAATATATATTTATATTTGTGACATACTTAATTAAATTTCAATTCTTAAATGTTTTACATTACGTTATGTCTCGGTTGGTTATATTTTTAAAGAAAATACTTTTCTGATTTGACTTCACTTGACTATGACACTGACTTGACTTGACTTTAACTTTTCTGGGTGACTTGGTTTTTTTAACATCTCGCTCAGTCTCTCTCTATATATACCTTTCTCTTCATTTATACAGCTACCACTTTCAACATGTATAAATGTGCATATAAAAAAACAAAAAATAAATAAATCTAAAGATACCATGGTAACAATGTTACGTGTCATTAGGTCAAAATGTAACGTGTTGTTACGTAGCATTTTGCACGTAGCGTTACGTTACAGTGTTACGTTTTGTTACGTTACAATGTTGCGTCTCGCAACATTGTAACGTAAATTGCGGCCAAATGTAAATTTCTCAACAGCTGATATAATATAATTCAATAGGATTTAATATCCTTACATTTTATACTATGGTGAGAAATTAAAAAAAGCCTATATTTTGACAAATTAAAGTTTACGAGATTTTTTATAGATAGACAATTTTCTACACTAAAATTTTCATTCTAATTGGTGACTGATATATAAATTTTTCCAATTTTCTTTTTCTTTTTTCTTTTTTTCAGTGGTGAGGTGTTGTTTTTTTTGTTGATATAAAATATGAGAGGGGAAAGAGCTCTTTAAAAGCAAAAGGTGGGTAAAAAAAACTTGTCCACTCCCACCTCCTTTGTGTATTAAGCACTTAAGATTAATCCTAAAGTCATAGTTTATCCAAGTAAAGTTTTCAAATGAATATATTATAGATGTATATTTTCAAATGAACTTTTTGTTTTCTTAACTCAATCAAGACATTATTTTAAAACAAATTGGATGCAATTTTTAACCAATAACTCGTTGGAAACTTTGACGAATTTTTTTACTATTGACACAACAAGTCTTTCAAGCATTTGTAGTTAAAAAAACTCTTTCCTTTGAACAACATTTTTTTTATTTGAGCAGACATTCACATGGTTTCTATTTTCATAACGTTTGTCTGATAATCATTCAAAATGATTCATAATTATTGTCTGCATAATGCTAATAAATCATCGTATTGATTTTCTGAAAATCCATTTCTGAACTTACAGTTTAATACTTTTTAAAATCTGCACAAAAAGATTTTAAATACTTTTTAAACTGTTATTGAACTCGAGAAATTATTATTAGAAAATTATGTATCACTCAGCAAAACATTGCAAAATTCATTCTTCTAATTGAAGATAAAATTATCCACATTTTTTAACGTCCACATAATTTCTACTTTAGAAACATCTACTTTCTTGGAACTTTTTTTTAAATTTTTCTATGAGTCTTTTTTTTGCAACTAATTATCTGTGGCAAACTATACATCATGTTTTATCTTCCAGTTCCGACTTTAAACATTCTTTTAAGTATCAATGTAATAACGATACTAAATTTACCTTATGTAAATATAATAAACTTTGTGATAAAAATATTTAGAGTGAGTCAAATAAAGATCATTTATTTTTCAAATCTAGACTATTTAGGTTTAAAAAGTGGTTACTATAAAAACTTTTAAGGATAAAAAATGTATAGAAAGATCGAATTATTTGGTTTACGTCCCAATGAAAAACCACTTCTTAATTCGCGACACTTAAATATCGATTGCAAGTCTTTGTTACACTTAATTTAACTGTTTTCCAAAACTAGCTGTAATCCAAAGGTTTCTTAACCATAATGGGTTATGATGTAAAAATTTTTTGTTTACTGCTAAAATGAAATAATCTTTGCCTCATACTAATTTAGAGATATGGTTGCATACATCAGAAAGAATAAATTTACTTCAAGAATGAAAGATATATTATTTGCATTTACTTATGTATAGAAAGAAACCTAAAGGCGATATGTATAAAAGTTGTATGTATATTTACAAAGAGTTGATAACGTGACAGGTCAGGTTAGGTTAAAGATAAGCGTGCTTACCATGATACTGGTAATTCAATACAACTTGCCTCACGACCAGCTGGTTTGTTGGATTCGCTTTTAAAAGTAAAGATTAGAAAAATTAACTCAGACCTCTAATAACCCTTGCCTTGGGACTCTTCGTTAAAAAATGACTAGAGATAATGATAAATAAACAGAATTATCTTGGGCAGATGTTAGCTGCATCAGGATACAGTAAAGTAAATCACTTCTCGGCAAAGTCGCAAGGGTAACCAGATATTTTTTGTGTTACATTGTTTCCTGCAAAGAATGATAAGGCATTTTCAAAGAAATGTTTTGAACATTATTCTTTTTTGTAATAAATGTTAAAAAAATTTTCAACATAAGGGGTACACGGTATTGGATTGGGTAAAGGCTTAGTTTTAAATTACCTTTTGAAACAACAAATTTATTAATTGAAATTGAGTAATTGAAATTGAGTAGGACATTTGTGCAAAACTTCATTATCGTGTGACTTAAATACTGTAATAGTAAGTCCGTGTTTTGTTTTGAACATAAATTGTAGAACTTGATGAATATTAAGTTTATAAAAACTTAAGGCACAAAGTTTCCTAAAAGAAGGTTTGCAACAAAAAGCCCTGTGTGCACCAAATACAATTCTGCATGCATGTTTTTGTTTAGTATAAAGCTGTTTAAATTACCATAAGTCATACTACCCCATACAATATTGCAGTAGGAGATAAAACTATGATAAGCAAAAAGTATATTTCTTTCAAGGAGTGAGAAATTGTTAAGTTTTATATAATATTGAAGATTTCTTGAGATTTTATTTTCAATATATTTTATAAGTGGTTTCCATGACAAATTTTCATCTAGTAGTATTTCTAAAAATTTAACGATTTATTCCGTTTTAATAAATGCTTCATTGATTAGAAGATGGGTAATTTTAATAGAAGTATGTAACCTTTACTAGGTTTATAGAATAAAATAAATTTAATTTTTTCTACAGTCAATGAAAGCCTGTTACTTGTAATCCATTCGGATTGCAAGTAACAGACTGTAGAATTCACATGGATTTATTTTGAATAGTTCTTTATTAAATATATTAAAGAGAACTTTTATGCCTTTGACGAAATAATATTGGAGTTGTCTGCAAACAATTTAACATTTAAAATATTTGATGCTAAGTATAAATCATTTGTATACAAAATAAAAAAAATAGTGTGTTTAAAAAAGGTTGAACCTTAGGGCACCACATGTTAACAGCGTCAAAGGCTATTGACAGATCAATAAAAACTCAAGTAAAATAGTCACTATTGAATGCATCTGATACATGGTTAATCTGTTTGACTACAGCATGATTAGTTGAAATATTTTTCTTAAAACCAAATTAATATTGTACAACATATTGTTCAACATTAAATAGTTATTAAGTCTCTTATATAATACGTTCCAGTAATTTTGATAACATTTTTTTCATCACTAGATTTAAAAATTAGAGTGATTATGGCAATTTTAAGTTTTTTTTGGCAAAACACCTAGTTTTAAGGAAAAGTCAAAAATATGAAATAAGGACGGTTCAATGAAATTGAAAACTAACTTATCAACATTTTCGCTTTTTCTCAACGCTCTTTTTCGCAACACTTTTAATAATTTATGGGCTGTTAAAAGCATTCCTTATTTCGCTTAGATTTAAATTAGATTTTTCCATATTAGAATTACTCAAAAATTTTTGGGTTTTTTTGTGCCCAGGCCCTAACCATCTTAAATTTTTGCAAAGCATTCTTAATTGACATAAGTATAAACATATAAATGTTTAAAGTTTGCTCAAAGAACAAATATGCTGCATCCGCCCCTGATATAACCTTTTCATTTACTAATTATTATGAAAAGTTCATCAGGCCTACATTTTCTTTGTAAGATTAACTTAAATTTACCTGCTTCATCTTTGGATTTCAGTGATGATGGTTATTATCTTTTGATTTTCAAGGACTCCAATAGTTACATGCTTGCCTTTGATTAGCAAGAGCTCAAACTCTAACATGCTTGGCTAGGACGTATACTTAAGTTCCAATTTCATCTTTTTGTTGTGAAATCAGGTTTGAATCCATTCACTATACTTTTATGTGCTTTTGATTAACACCCCTTTACTCAAAACTATTTTTTATTATCATCCTCATTTTTCTCAAACCTGCACTATTTTCAATCATTTTCTTTATAATGGTTCTTGTCTCTCACTCAATGTCATTCTCTCACCATCAAAACAGTAAATTTAAAAAATTTTGAGAAATATTGCAAGCAACACTTTGTAATAGGTGTAGCATTACATTGGTTAGCCTATTTGCAGTGGAAGATGTTTAAATCAACACAGCAAATCAGTGGTGGCACTTTCCGATTTTATTTTTATTTTTAATTTTGTATTTACAGTTTACATTTATTAAATGTCGTATAATATAAATTTGGAATCTGGAAAAAGGTTATAGCGATCTTATAAAAAACCATATAAAAATAGAAGTACAAATACAATATACTACAAGTTAAAATCAAAGCAGCTATCTAAAACAGCTGAAATAATAAATGGTTAGAAGTTAATTGAAAAAATAATCATCTTTAAATCATTTTAAAAAACTGGAAAAGAGATTGAAATTGGACTTTTTTATTTTAAAGATGCTCAATAAGTTATACAATAGTTGATTAAACTACTTTTAACAAAAGTGTTCGTTAAAATAGGCATTATTTGGCTATCTATGTTTATACTTTAAGGTGCATATATTTTTAAAACCATTTAATATTTCGTGATTCATACAATAAAATGTAAAACATAAAGTATAGTAAATGCTAAGTTCATAAACGTTTCAAACATTCATATCTTTAAATAAATGTTTCGTATTTAAAAAACGATTTGAAAAATATATTACGCACATTGCATGCTTCCGATGATAAAAAAAAACGTCGTAAGATATTTTTACTTGTACTTTCCCAGGCAAAATTGGCATAGTTTACATAATTTACTTTAGTTTATTTTAATGATCAATAATTTAAAGTATTCACAACAATCCATAAAAAACATACAGACTATTGAAAATCAAAAATGTTTCTTATTTTTAAATTACTAACGAAGATGTGCTGCATCAGGCACCTCTATACTAACAGTCTTAAGATACTCGTGCACATCTGCAACACAAGCACCATACTTTTAGAACATAATAGAATACTGGAGACATATCTGAAAAGAGTTTATTTCCAGTTATCTTTTAAAGTTCTCTTTTAACTGATTTAAATCAGTTAAAAGAGAACATGTTCCCCTAAGTCGCGTAATTACTATTTGCAGCAGGGTATTCCACTGCAAAACAATACGTTTCGTGAAAATTTTTTCTCTTGGCAAGCAATTGAGTACTCTTTGCTGTGCAAGTATTTGATTATGACCACGCATAATATACTTTGACGACGAAGGACGATTAAATGGTACGTGAAAGTGAATTTCATCGATTTAACGCATGAACTTGAACATTGGAATTAAATCACCTCTCATTCTTCTTTCTTGAAGTGTCTTTAGACCTAACATGACTCTTCGCTGCTTGTTGGTGCAATACTTAATCTCAGCAATGATTTTTGTAGCACAGTTTTGAACTTTTTCTAGCGATTATATTTTTTCATCCTCCCTAAAGAGCGGTTAGCATTCACGGCAGATGCTGAAACTTGAACATTAAGTTTAAGATCATCTGAGATAAAAACTCCAACGAACATTCTCTAAATAAGTAACTTCAATTGTAAGTGGCAGGCCCTCTGGTCTTTGGATGAAATAGTCTTGTTTTGATACTTTTTTTCCTCCAGTAAATATTTGATACTTTTTTTCCAGCCAGTAAACATGACTTTACACTTTTCAGTACTAAATGTCACGAGGCAGCAATATGGCCATTCAATGGCTTTGTCTAAGTCTACTTGCAGACTCTCCGCGTCACAGTCAGATTTTATTACGCAGATAATTTTGCTGTCATAAACATAGAGTTTAATCTAATGTTCCAATTTTTCTGGAAGATCATTGATGTACAGAACAAACAGTAATTGTTCCAAGACCGAACCTTGCGGTACACCACTAATAACGTTTTTCTAATCTGATATACGATCTCCAATTAAGACTCTCTGCTGTCTTCCTGATAGCCATGCTTTTATCCATGCGTGAAGCTCCTCTTTAATTCCGTAGTTTTAAATTTTGTGTAGAGTCTATTGTGTGGAACTCTGTTGAAAGCTTTTGCCAGATCCGTGAAGAATACGTCTGCAGCGCATCCCTGGTACATAGCTTTTGTTAAAAGATCAAATATTTCCAGAAGGTTTTTAAGCACTACTTTTTGAAAACGAAACCGTGTTAGTTTTTTGATATGAGATCGATTATAATACAATGATTTAAAATCTGGTCTCAAACAAAATGCTAAAAAATTTTACAAGGGATACTAGTGAGTGATACTGGTCTGTAATTAGAAGCTTTCACTTTAAAGCCCTTCTTAAATATTGGTGTTAAATTTGAGCGCTTTCAGTTGTCTTGCACCTCAGCCATAGAATTTGAATTCTATGGATGAGGTGCAATGCCGATTTTCTTGTTCCCATCAAGGTTTTCAAATCTATTCTCTACTTCATCACGCGCAATAAACTGCGTCGTACATGTCAATCCCTTCTATTGTTTGAAATCTGGAATTAGAACTTGCTGCTCGATTACGAAAATCGATTGATAGTAGTCATTTAAAATTCGACATATTTCCTCCTCATCAACTGTGCTTTCACCTGTACTGTCCTCTCAAAACTCGTATTTGGTGTTTAACTTTTTTCATTTTGTTAATCTAGGCGTTATACGATTAGTGGTTATTTTTTGAGGCTTGAACTACTGTTGATTTTTAATATTATACTACTTTTTTAACTTTTTTTGCAAACTGTCTACATGACTCGTAACATTTTATACAAAGGATTTTGTGAGTTCGGTACTTTGCCCACAGTGCTCTTTTCTTGTTTATTGCCTCTTTAACTATCTTTGTTACCCTTGGGTTGGCAACTTTGACAAAAGAAGTGTTCGCAGTTCGTATATAAAGCTTGCAAGCGTGTTCTCCCTTTGACAAAAAATATGGTAGCATTTGTTTGTTGAGAGGCCACTAAATAAAGTTTTCCAGCCAAGTGATTCTATGAATTTTGATATTTCTTTGTACTCTGCTTTATTCCATAAATCGCGTGTCCGCGTAGTTAATTGGTGCCTCTTTTGCCTATTTTTATGGAATAGATATATGTATTCCATAAAACTTAAAGATGTTATATGCTGGAGCGGTATTAACATCTGGTAGCAATGGTGAGATTATATCATTTCAAAATAAATAATTTGGCGAATCAAATGATTGTTTATTATTCTTTTTTTTTACTTTGCGTTTTCATGTGGCGACAACATCTGTTACTAATAATAATGTTACAAGCTTAATGATTACAAATTTGAAGAATAAACCAAAAGAAAGGTATTTTTAAAATTCTCTTTTCGGTTTGTGCTCTTTAATTGCATCAGCATGTGGAACCAATAATAATGTGATATATCATTTCTTTTCAAAATTATTTTATATGACAAAGTTTGAAGATGGCCTTTTTGTTTATTATCCATTCTATGTTTTAGTTTTTTATGGCATTAATATCTGATAGCAATAGTAGCAATGGTTGAGTCTTTTTTAAATACTTATAAATCACCTATCATTGTACTATGCATTACATCCTTTTTATTTTGTACTCTTTAGTGGTAATAACATCTTATACGAATGGTAATTTCATAAATTATATTTTTTCAAAAATGGGTAACTGAATTATACGATGTCTTTTTTTATATACTTTTTTTTTTGAAAAGATTAGTGGCGAAAAACAAATTGTACCAGTGGTAAGCTTACACTTATTTTTAAATACGTGTAAGTTTACCGGTGGTAAACTTACACGTATTTAAAAATATGCGTAAAAGTCTCCTCAAAGGAAAAAGTAAAGGAAATGACTCCTTCAAATTCATAAATTTGAAGGAGTAATTTTCTTTTTTTGCTGGTCTCTAAAACTCTAGTATAAAAAATTTAGAACTATAGACATAACAGAGAAATATTAACTGACAAAAAATTTGTAGTAAGTTTTTTGTCAGTTTGCATTATATAAAATTTACAAATTATATATAAATTTTGCAAACCAAGTTTAAAGTTATTTGAATTGTATTTTTAATTTTGTTTTTTTTGTTATATATTATTATATAGTGTTATTTATTATATATTAATTATAAAAGTTATTATATTAAAATTTCCTAACACTTCAAATTATGTTAATTTGTTAAATTTTAATTAGTAATTTATATTTAAGGTTCAATTATACAATGTTCAAAAATGTCATTAGTTGTGTAAAGAAAAATCCCATTGTGGCCAACTATTTCTTTAATGAATGTAGACCTAACAGACCAAACAAACTATCTATTTTTTAGACTAAACAAGTTATCTATTTAATATATAACAAAATTAAGGCAGTTTCTGCTGTTTAGAACGTGGATTATTTAGTTTGTTTAGAAATTAAGTTAACGGTATACAGACTTGTCAAGTTTATAAATCAAATTATTCAGGGTATAAATGAACTAGAAGTAATTATCTTATGGAAATAGACACCAAAAAGAAAATATGCTGTTTAAAAAGAATACTTCAATCATAGCCAAGAACGGATGGTTAAAAAGTTAAATTATTTTTAAGTACACATTGAAAGATTGATTAAAAAATACAAAAACATCAAAAATCAATTAAAAAAATAGAAATTCTTAGTAAACTGCTTCACAGATAAAAAAAATGTTACCCAAGTGCTAAAAATTTAATGCAAATTATAAAATTCAAACTTTTATTTTGGATAAAGTTTTTATACTTTGTGTAGCTGTAAATTTACTTGTAACAATTGGTTTTTCATAGATAATATTGAAGCTTGTGTAAAAAGTGTAAACCTTAAATTCAGAGTTGACGTAAAACTTTATTAAAGCTGCCATTAAAAAGGTATTAAGTCAACATCTTTACTCGTAAGAAATAAGCGATGTTTAATTACTATCTGGCAGTCATAAAAATTGAATAGTTTGTTTCAGCCTGACTAGTTATCACCTTATCATGAATCAAACTGTCACAGCATCTCTTGATAGTGAAAAAATTGAGTATGTAAAAAGAATTAAGAACCAAGCTTATGTTCATAAGGCTTATCCAATTAAAGACTTTTGTATTGATTTAAAAACACCAAGTTTACAATAATAATTAAGAAATCAAAAATGAAAAATAACTCTACCGTAGAGCCAATAATAACATTATAGCATACTCCTTTAATCTTATAGAGTTAAAACATAATTATATACTCTTTATTTTTTAAGCTGCTGCAAAACAACTTAGTAGCACTGTTTTATTGGTTACCTTTTTTTTTTAATTTTTACAAACACGTTAGTATTATATAGTTATAATTTTACTAAAGTTGACAGTGGTTTTGTATGTAGCTACTCTGGAGTTTATAATTTGCCTAGAAATATTTCATATAGTATATAGCTATGAGTTTTTTTTTTATAAATTTAAAACTATAACATTCTGCACATAGTTTGGCATGGAAGTTACCAAAGCCTCAAATATGTTTCAAGTTTTTGGGTATTAAAACCGAAGCTTTAGTCGTAGTTTTGCAGTGATATTTTTGCAGTTGCAAAATCATCTTACAGTTTTAATGCTGTTTTATAGTATACTTTTTCTGACTTGTATGACATGTGGCTGAATCCTGTTGTAATATTTTGTTTTCATTTCAAAACTCATTTAACATTTTTGGAACTACTTTTGCTTGTGGAACATTAATGGAAATGTCAGAGTTCATGATGGCAGTATCTAGATAGATATCAGTATCTAGATAGAGTGCTCATGCTCATTCAACAAGAAAATGATAAAGAATTCAACAAGAAATGCTCATTCCACAAAAAATACTTTAAGGATGCTTGACATTCAATATGTTTGGTTGTTATAGGCTTACCAGCAGAACAATAAACAAACTGTGACCGCTAGTCTAGCACATTAAAATGTTCCTTAACCAAAAATAAAACCTGTGATCAATAAATAAACCAATTCTCTTTAATTTAACAGCTTTAATTTCTAGGCATAGTATTGTTATATAAATGCAGGAAAATAGCTGTATAAATAACAAGTGTATATTTAATTTCATTGTTTTTTCCTAGTTTTTGTGTGTCGTTGCTAACTAGAGCCACTTTTTTATGAGATTGGCAAGTAATTGCTTTTTATGCGGATTTTCATAAGCTTTTTATGAGGTTTTTAAGCAAACTTTCCAGCAGCTATCAAGCTCAGCTGCACTGTACTCAGTCATGGATGTCATTTGTTGCCAAATTATCAGTTGGTCACTTTTCTTCTTTGGACTTTTGATCTCATGCATTAGATATCAATCATCTTTCTGTTTTATTATTAACTTTAGATTTATTTACTAATAACAGTTTAGCTATTTTCCATTGAGATTTATTAACATAATGAAGCGAAGTAGTAACAAAAAGAAAGATATAAAAGTTTAATGCAATTAATTTTCATAATGCTGTACCTGTTAACAGGTGCTTGAACTATAGGTTTTTTATTTAAATACAATATATTTAAAAATAAACATGCTTACTTAATTTTGTTTATTATTAAAAGCATAAAAAAAAGTTCAACAAACTTAATTTTTGTAATTTTAATTGTCTAAAGTTCTAAAAACTACATAAACTTAAACAATTAGTTTTACCATATAATGTATCTAGCGTGCATAAACCTTCTTCTTTAAACTTTTCGTTGAAACCCAAATAGGTGCTAAAATGGTCGCGGCTTTGAAAGTGACTAATATGACCAGTAATGAGCTGTTCTTTTGGTGATGGTAAAAGTTTAAGAGGGTGAAAGATACGTTTTAATAAATAACGCAAAAAAAATAATCCAATAAATAATATTATAAGTGCTAAACATTTCAGAAACATATCTTCTACCGTTATTCTATACAAAGAAACGCAAACAAGTTGTAAATGTCACTAATCTTGTAGTTTATAAACTTTTAAAAAAACTATCAATACAAGTTACACCATTATTATACTTGATTTAGTCTAAAACCTTTTTAAACTTTGCAAATGATGGTTTATAATGTTTGCACTCTTCACGTTTTACATTACATTTACATTTACGTGTTTACATTAGTTTCATTGTTCAATAGTTGCAATGTTTATTTTAGTAATTTGCGCAAGTCTTTTTGATCAGAATCAAAAAAGCAAAGCAAGAGATTGTCTATAAACAAGCGCTTTACTAAATTTATTTATTAAAAATAAGTAGGAGGTCATTTCGACGATTTTCATTAAACTTTTTATCGAAATTATAATTTTTGATTTAATAAAGACTCTACGACGCAAAACTTTTGAACTTTTATGTTTTAATAAACTTTTTTTTTTTTTTAATTTTTTTTTTTTTAACATTTTATTTTGCCGTTGAAGAAATGTAAGAACCTACATTAATTTACAAATAAAATTAATGGCCGAAGCAATAAATAAAAATTAAATCAGATCACGAAGCGTTATGAAAAAGAAATTACCAATTTAAATAAAAATGCATTAGATCTGGAGAACCAGTCTCGAAGGAATAATTTAAGAATAGACGGGATATATGAAAAACCAAATGAAAATTGGGCTGAGTGCGAAAATGTAGTAAAGGAAATGTTCAAAAACCAACTAAAAATTAAAAATGATATAGTTATAGAAAGAGCTCATAGAATAGGCCAACCTAAGAAGATAAAAAGCCAAGAACTATTGTCCTAAAGTTGTTAAATTTTCAAGACAAAACAAAAATACTTAATGCTACAAAGCGAGGAACAGGGATTTATTTTAATGAGGATTTCGCTAAAGAAACGATGGAAAACCGAAAAAAGTTGTGGGATCAAGTCAAAAAGCTGCGACTCGAAGGTAAGTATACAGTTATAAAATATGATAAAAATTTTTCTAGAGAATTTCGGAAGTAAATGTGATCGTTCTTAAAAAGAACTCCTTTTTAATTTATTAGTTATAACTAATCATGGCTTTAAAAAAGTGACTTTGAAACTCTTGCCTTTAATTTTTTTGAAACAAAATTTTTTTCATTACACGAAAACTCCGTCCCAGATATTAATTATTTTCATCATTCAAAAATCCTATGTTCTTACTATTATCCAAGTGATTTAAAAGGAATTCTATTTAAGAATGTCAACAAGGAAAGCAACGTTCAAATTAGAATTCTACACGTAAATATCAGAAGCATTAATTGTAATTTTGAAAAGTTCCAAAATCTACTTGAGGAAATTAAATACTTTTTTAATATTATTTGCTTAACTGAAACTTGGGCTACCTCAAACGACACTAATAAAAATTCTGATTTTTATCTTTCTAATTTTGAAATGATTTCTCTTGAAAGGCAAATAAATAAGCGTGGTGGTGGAGTTCTAATTTACGTTCATGAAAATATTAGGCATTGCTGTAGAAATGATCTTTGCGGTCTGACGGCGATGGAGAAATATTAACAATTGAGATTATTAATGAACGAACAAAAACATTTTAATTAGCTGTTGTTATCAACCGCCAGATGGCGTGAGCGAGAACTTGAGCATGTTTTTACAGCAAAAAGTTATTGCGAAAGGTAACAACGAAAAGAAAAAAAACTTTCTAATTGGTGATTTTAATATGAATTGTTTTGACTACAATGACGATAACAAAATTAGAAATTTTTATGATGCAATTTTTGAATCTGGAGCAATTCCTTTAATAAATCGTCCAACTAGAGTAACAAAAAATTCAGCAACCTTGCTGGATAATATTATTTCCACAGTCTTGTTCAACAGTGATATAAAATTGGGCATCTTAAAAACAGATATTTCAGACCACTTTCCTATTTTTCTAACCATAAACACTGACCAACCACAACAAAAATTAAATAAATTTATAAAAAAACGTTTTTTTAAACCATCAAATATTGAGTCTTTCAAAAATCAGCTTTCATTATTACATTGGAAACACTTAAATTCTAATGAAAACGCAAACAACCTTTATGAAAAGTTCTTTGAAACACTCACCTCTATTTACGAATCTAATTTCCCAATTGTTACAGTTACATTAAAAACAAAACACTTTAATAATCCCTGGATTACCAAAGGATTCAAAAAATCATCCAAAATAAAACAAAAGCTATACATTAAATATCTGAAAACAAAAACACCAGCTAGTGAAAAAATTTACAAAGATTACATAAATCTTTTCGAAAAAATTAAAAAAAAACTTACTATTCAAAATTAATTAATAAAGTTAAAAATGACTCAAAAAGCACTTGGAAAGTATTAAAAGAAATTACTGGAAAACAAAAAACATGCTCAAGCTCTTTGCCACAAATGCTGAAAGTCGATAACAATAGCTTGTATGAACCACAAATAATAGCTCATGAATTCAATAAATATTTCACTGAGATTGGATCAACTCCGTCAAGAAAAACACCAAATACCCAAACCTCATTTTATGAATTTTTGGTACCTATTGATAAAGATATTTGCTCTGATGAATTATCTGCCGAACTATCATTTGATGAGTTTGAAAAAGCTTTCAAATCCTTAAAAAAAAATAAAGCACCTGGTGCAGATGAAATAAACGGGAATATTGTTATAGATTGCTACGAACAATTAAAAAATGTTCTTTTTAAAATTTTCAGAGCATCAATTCATCAAGGTATTTTTCCTGAACGTTTAAAACTTGCCAGGGTTACCCCTATCCATAAAGAAGGCGACAGATTCAACATCAGTAACTATCGTCCTATCTCTGTTCTTTCTATATTTTCTAAAATTTTAGAAAGAATTATCTTCAACAGAGTATACAATTATTTTAATTACAACAACTTATTTTATGACAATCAGTATGGTTTCAGAAAAGGAAGTTCAACTGAACATGCCATTATTCAATTTATACATAACATCTCTTTTGAAAAATCTCAATATACACTAGATGTTTTTATTGACCTATCAAAAGCTTTTGATACGGTTGATCACCGAATTTTAATCAAAAAAATTAAACATTTTGGTTTAAACAATAAAATTTTAAAATGGTTTAAAAGCTAATTAACAAATCGCAAACAATTTGTGTATAGTAATGATGGTCAGCAAAGTGAACCCCTGAGCATAACCTGTGGTGTTCCACAAGGTTCTATTCTCGGACCACTACTATTTTTAATCTATGTAAACGACTTAAACAATGCTTTCAAATTGAAAAGTATAATGTTCGCTGATGATACTAATCTTTTCTTATCCCATACTGATGTTTATGAACTCTTTTCAACTACAAACAAATAACTCAATCTCATTTCTAATTGGTTCAAAGCTAATAAATTAACTTTAAATAATAACAAAACAAAATGTAAATGTAAAAAAACTGCGCAAAAAAACGTTTTTTACCAAGTAATATGCCTCAAATTTATATTGATGAAACGATAATAAAAAGAGATAATGTTATAAAACATATTGATCATATAAGCACTAAAATTTCTAAAAACATTGGCATTTTATACGAAGCCCGAAATTATCTAAACAAAAAAAACCTAACCCAACTCTATTATTCATTTATACACAATTATATAAATTATGCAATCATCGCCTGGGGAAGTACGGATAAAAGTAAATTACAACATCTTTATCGCCGTTAGAAACATGCAATCCGCGTAGTTAATTATGCGAATCGCTTTTCACATTCAAAATATTTTTTTGATTATATGAAGGTTTTAGATGTTTATAAACTGAACGTATTTAATGTCTTATGTTTTACTTTTATATGGAAAAACGATTTATCTTTATTTGTTTTTAATGACCTTTTTTCTTTAAAACCAATAAATAAGTACACATTAAGAAATTTTAGTTTTTTAAGTGAACCTTTTTGTAGAACTAAGTTCAATCAATTTTGTATTTCATATCGTGCACCCCATCTTTGGAATAAAATAGTATTACCAAACTTTGATCCTTCTATTACACTTCCTGTTTTTAAAATTAAGTTAAGAAAATTAATTCTCTCTATGGACAACATTCTAAAATTCTACTAAAAATAAATGTAAAATGTATTTGTTAAATCTTCAGCTTATTATATATTAAAATGTGTTGTATATAATGTAAATACGTTAAATCTTATGTATGTATATATATATATATATATATATATATATATATATATATATATATATATATATATATATATATATATATATATATATATATAAATATATATATATATATATATATATATATATATATATATATATATATATATATATATATATATATATATATTTATATATTTTTAAAATTAAGTTAAAAAAATTAATTCTCTCTATGGACAACATTCTAAAATTCTACTAAAAATAAATGTAAAATGTATTTGTTAAATCTTCAGCTTATTATATATTAAAATGTGTTGTATATAATGTAAATACGTTAAATCTTATGTATGTATATATATATATATATATATATATATATATATATATATATATATATATATATATATATATATATATATATATATATATATATATATATATATATATATATATATATATATATATATATATATATATATATATATATATGTATGTATGTATATATATATGTATGTATGTATGTATGTATGTATGTATGTATGTATGTGTGTATATATATATATATATATATATATATATATATATATATATTTAATATATATTATATATATATATATTATATATATATATATATATATATATATATATATATATATATATATATATATATATATATATATTTAATATATATACAATTAAATATTTGAACAGACTATTGTACATTATACGTTTTACCAATTTAGAAAAACACAATAAGACAGAAATATGCCAGCAATTTGAGGGGTCTGTCTCATCTCCAGCCTTAACGGAAAATATGAAATAAAAATGGTTCAATTATATCATAAACTAATTTTAATATATTTACACTAACATTATCTGATTCTGCACTTTTGTTATCTTTTAGACTTATTAAGGCAGATTGCAACTCAATTATATCTAGCTTTTACTCTTTCATTTTTTTATTAGAAGTTATTAGATAGGAATCCAGTGCAAGAATAAGGGTGTCTGGGGCCTCTAGGCACTTTATGTTTGGGGGCCCTCCGTAAATACAATACATGCAATTATTTTTGTTCTACCCACTATCACTACTCATCTAAAAATTTTGAAAATAAAAAAAGAAAATTGTTGAACATTGTACTTTTTTTTCAAACCGAGGTGCATAGTAGGCTTACAATTATACACATAAAAACAAATTATTCATAAACTATATATAAGTATTTGGTTTTTTATATCTACTTTTCTTGCTTTTGCCGCGGCAAATTTAGAAATCAGCTCTGCATAATTTAATTCTTTTACAAAATCATGATCGAAGCATATAATGCTTAATACATTTAATCGATCTTGGCACAGAACAGAACGTTTTTGATTTTTAATAAGCGCTAACTTTGAAAATAATCTTTTGCCTTCGCAGACACCACACGCTATTATTAAATATATCCTAAAAGTAATTGCCACGTTTGGATAACATTTTTTAGATAGAATATCTTTAAAGATTTCAAAAATGCTTACTTCTGCTTTTGGTTTGTTCTGACCAATCTGAATGTTTACTTAGTCATGGAAGTGAATCAGTTCATTTTCGAACTCAATTTCTAGATCATTAGAATATTTTTGTTGAAGATGTTTTGCTCGATTTCTTAAATCCAGTAAATTTTTATTGTTAAAATCAAACAAAACTGAAAAACTTAGTGGAACATTTTGATAACATGATGAACGTTTTTCTTAGTGGAACTTAGTGGAACTTAGTAAAACTTAGTGGAACATTTTGATAACTTGATGAACGTTTTTCCATTTCAACAACTAAACTGTCAAACAATTACTAAATACACCTGAGTGTTAAATTTTTGCTGTGGAGTTAGTTAACATTCTGTATTTCTTTCCCTTGGAAGTAGCTTTCACTTAATAAGTCGCCGTTGCTCTCTTTTGTAATTGAGTACAAATTCATCAAGATTAAATTGTTCTTTAATTTTTGCTAACATTTGGCGAGCTTCACCTTCATACTACATAAAAATTTTTCGAATTGTTTTTAAGTATTCTGTCAAACTTTTCATATGATCAACAACAACATTCAATGTGAGTCTTTTTTTTTGAAATATTACATTTACCCTATTTATTCGTTCCAATATATTATTCCAAAATAAGTACAGGATGTATGTTTCAACTTCCAGTAATTTGCAGGTAATATTTTTTGACTCACTAATAGTATCAGTGTTTTGTTCACTGTCATCTGCAAAATTCTATAAGCTTTTTAGAATTTGTATATGGTGTTGTTTTAAGGCTTTCATAGCATCATGCCTTGCTGACCAGCGTGTTTCAGAATGCGATTTAAGAACTAAGGGACGATAGCTAACAAGTTCATGATCATTTTTGGAATAAGTTATTTTTTTGTTCATTAGATTCCACCGATAGGTAGAATTAGCAAAAAAGCTGTACAATTTTTTTACTGTTCCAAAAAACGACACGGCTTCGGAATATATGCTTGCTGCGGTATGTCTTACAAGATTTAAGGAATATGCACTGCACGGAACATATTCGGCAACACTGCTAATTTGTTTAATTTTCGCTTGAAGTCCGTTACACTTGCCGGACATATTAGCAGTGTTATCGTAACTTTGAGAACGAAAGTCATTTATGTCAAGTTTGCATTCAGATAAATAATCTAACACAGTTTCAGCTAAGCTACTACTTTTGTGACATTTAATTGGTATAAGTTTTAGAACACGTTCAAATATTTCAAAGGTGGCTGGATTAACATGGCGTATTATAAAGGTAAGTTGATCTACATGTTGTACGTCGGGAATAGAATCTACTGTTATACCAAAATATTTCGATTTTTTGACCTCATTTAAAATCATTTCGGTAATATATTTGCCAACCAATTGAATAAATTTATCACAAATTGTTGATGACAAGTACGATATATTTACGCGACCACAATTTCCAAATTTATCTATATGACTTGCAAGGAAAGCATCACACTTTGCCAACAACTCCAGAGTACCTAAATAATTGCCATATTAACAGAACCAATAATTTCATTTTGTTCTCTCAGAGCTAGACCTCGTTCGCACAAAAATAAGATAACATCTATAATTCTTTGCAAAACTTTTTTCCAATAGTCACATTGAGATTCATAAAATTTACAAAAATTTAAACCTTGCTTTTTTGATCGAGTACAACAACTCTAAAAGGAACGAGAATGTAAATGACTATTTTCATGTGATATCAATCGCGATGCCGCATTTTTCCAATCATTAAATCCCGTTATTAACATTTACAGTTATTACCTGCACGGTAGAATTTATAAATTCTGCATTGTCAAGTTCCATATTCTGTGGGATATATTCTTTTTCGACGAAATAAAATATTAGTTCCTCAGAGGATTTCCAGCTGCCAGGATCATTTGTAAAAGTGTTGTAGTTAAAATTACAACTAGATTCAATAGGAATAGGAATACACACTTCCTCCAATGGATTAAAATTTCCTTCGTTCATTAGCATTGCATTCGCATTTGTCGCCTCCTACATATCAGTATCATTACCACCACAATTTAACTCTGGTGACGTTAAAGATGTTGAAGTTGATGTCGATGGTTTTTCAATAAATCCTAGCAATGACATTTGTCCTTTTGCAACTTCCTTCATCTTCTTTCCATGTAGTTTTCTTTTTTCAGTTCCGCCTAAATTTTGCCTTTTCATGGTGCTAAAATCCAATTAAGTAAATAATTAAATTTTGTTTTTCATTTAAATTAAAAGCTAGTTTTCCTTAGTAGTAAAATTTAAACTATAACTTATTGGTTAAGTAAACAAAGTTAACAATCAAAACGACTCGATTTATCTTAATATTAATACGAAAGTTAACTTTGAATAGTGCGCATAGTTATGCACGCTTTTGTTAGTTACGACGATTTTTCTCAACTTCTATTGGCTGTTTGAAAAGTTTGATTTTCTTTTTTCTTAGAAACGATGCATTATTGCCGCTGCTCAAAGAATGAGAATTTAACCCGTTTTGCATGATGATTTGAAAATAAGAGTTTTATATTAAAGTGTTCTAACAATTAAAATTTTTAGTAGCATTTGTTTTTAAAATTAAACTTTACACTGGTTTGTTTTAAAATAAAACTTTAAATAAATACTCATTTCTTGAGTAAATAAATAAAAAATCAGAAAATTTTTTTTTTTAAATTTAATATTTACAAAAAAAATTTTATTTAAATAATTTTTAATTTTGGAGCCCCTTCTACACCAAGGCCCCTAGGTGCGTGCCTAGTGTGCCTAGTGGGTAATCCGCCACTGAATGAATCAAATGTTATTGAAGTTGGAGGAATATTTTTTGCCTAACATTAACAAAAGGCTATTTAATTTTTCACCCATTAGCACTTTATTACAAATTAAATTACCGTCTGATAAAATTTAAATCAAATATATTTCTACAAAAATTCTTACATCAAGGGTATTTACAAATAGTAATGAGTACTAATATTAAGTTAACACCTGTCAAATTCAATAAAAACAAAAATAGTGATAATAACAACAGTAAATATAATATAGGTATCAATAATAGTAGTAATTTTTAAAAGTTATACTGTAGTAATATAAGTTATACAATAGTAATATTATAGCAACAATAATGACAGTAATAAAAATAATTACTATTATAACAACAATACACTAAAAATAACAAAATAGTTTCTATTATAATAACAACAATATTAATATTAGTAATAACAATTAAAAGTAGTTAAGAATAGTAATGTAAATATTTATAAAGATAACAATAAGCAATAATGACAACAAAAATTACTATAGAAATTAGAAATATCAAACGTGTTTTATTAATAACATTAATATTAAACAACAATTAAGACCAAAAAAGTGATTATAGAAATTATAAATAATAACTGCATTTTTTTAATAAAAAGTAAAATAAACTGGTTTAAAGATTGGGAATGAATTGAGAGCTTTTAGTTTATAAGGAAGTTTTTTCCATGTTTTAATGCTTTGATATTTTATTGATTTATGTCCGTAATTAGTCCACCTTCGTTCCAATAGCAATTTAAACCTGTCTGTTTAGAGACAGACAGGTTTAAATTGCTATTGAAACGAAGGTGGTAACGAGTGTTAACACTTTTCGAAAAGAAATTGATGAAAGTTAAAAGTAAGTTATTGTGTTGGTGATTTCAGACAAATTGACAGTTTAAAAGTTTAATGTAGTCACATAGTTTTGACACTTTAGAAGTTAAATAGAGCACATTAGGATTAAAATTAATATTCTAAAAATAAATAATTTTTAAAGCCTTGCTTTGGAGGTGGGATAACCTAATAAGAGCTTGGTGATGGGACTGCCCCCATACTCGGCATGCATATCTTAGATGTGAGGCAAAAATAGCATGGTATATGTTAAAGAGTGTTTCAAGATTAACATAATGGCGAATTTTGGCCTTATGCCATTAGATCTACCTAGTTTGATTGCTAAATCTTTACATTATGATAAAAAGGAAAGATTTGAATCAATTATTATACCAAGATATTTAATTGAGTTAACAGCTTCAATGTTTTTGGCACATTATCTAAAGTTCATATGTTTATAGATTTTTTTTTTATTTGATTTAAAAATAACAAGTTCAGTTTTATTAGAGTTTCGAAAAAGTTTGTTAGAGCGAAGCCACTGAACTAAATTGGCGATATTATGGTTAATGTGTTGCTTAATTTTTTAAGGGATTTATTAATTAGCATTAGATTAGTATCATCAGCAAAGTGGTAAACAGTAGCAAACTTAATGAATTTATGAAGATCAATAGTATAAAGAAGAAAAAGCAGTGCTCCCAATACTGAACCCTGAGGAACACCATTAGAACATTTTAAAAAGGTAGATTTTGAGTCATTGGTAGAAACAAATTGTGTTCTTTCGTTTAAATATGTAGTAAACCATTTAAGGGGTATGTTTTTGATCCTATAGTATTCTAATTTTTTCAACAAAATTGAATGATATACTGTATCAAACGCTTACTGTAATTCGACAAATACACCATATGCAAAATATTTATCATCGATTGCTTTTCTAATCAATTCCGTCATTTCAATGAAAGGTTTCTTTAGCAAAATGTTATTTTTATATTTATTTTGGTCCATTATTTCTTTAATTGCATTCCATATTTGTTATGATTTTTTGAGCGTTTTTTGATTTTTTCAAATATATTTATTGTTTTTGTATTTAATTTCATTCGAATGAGTTTTATTTTATTTTTATTTTTAAATAAAGTTTTTCATAAAGTTTTTTTTTTTTCCTTGGCGATTTTAGTAGACCTTTTATTATCAATGGGGATAAAAGTGTTTTTGAATTTATACACAACTTTTTTAGAGGAAATGCTTTATTGTATTGTTTACGAAATTGCGATAAAAAAAAGTTCATAAGCATTGTTAGCATCGTGCAATAAAAGAACCAGCTCTCAATCAACGCAGTTGATTAGAAGGTTGCGAAATTGTTGAGTGGAGTTTTCATTCATCCGTCGTTTAAATATTTTATGTTTTTAGGAAGTATTATCGGGTATTATGCTGTTTGTAATAAAAAATGTTTGAAAATGATCATTCAAATCAGTTTTTATTATATCTGTACTAAAGTAGTTTTAAAAAATTATTAGCATTTATGTCATCGAGTAGAGTAAAAAAATATTTTGTGATTCTTGATAGTTTGATTACTGTTGAAATGACCTGATATGTTGGAACAAGATTATTTTGTAAAAGTGTATTTACCAAACATTTAACACAAATATTTGACGCATGGTTTAAAAGATTAATATTCAGGTCACCAACAAACCAAACAAGCTTTTGTTTGTTTGTAGTTTTTTTTCAACATCTTTGCTTCTAACAAGGCTGCAGGCAACCACTGTTAGAGTTGGAAGTTACTGGAAGAGAAACGATGAAGTTTATAAAAAAAAATAACGATTGACATACAACTTAAAAGATTACAAACTATATGAATCAGGAAAATAAGATAGAGGAAGCAAATTTCAAAAAAACTGATGTTCGAATAAAATGATGAATAAAAGTTTATGGAGCACTTAGGAACAGTCATAGTAAAAGGATGAGACTTAATTGAACAACGAGCAGCACAAGAATAAATTTATAAGATAGCACAAGAGACGCTAGCTCTTTAGAGCAGTACCCATATTAGTATTTTTAGAAAAGAGAAAGAGAAGTAACATTACGGCAATATGATAATGGTTGAAGGTTGGCTGCAAGAGCAGGTCCAACCTTGTTTACAATTCGTTTTCGCATCTTGTCTAAAAGAGAAAGGGAATCATTGTAAGATCCACCGCAGATATGGCAACAGTATTCCATGCAAGGACGGTTTTGAGATTTATAGAGATAAAGAATAGAATCCGGAATAAGAAAGTGTCGAGCATGATAAAGAGATTTAACCTTAGCAGATGCTGATTTTGCAACGGATTTAATATATGATTTCCAAAAAAAATCCGACGTGGGAGTAAATCCCAAAAAATGAAAGGTAAATAATTCATCAAGTACATTATCGTTTATAAATAAAGGAAGATCTAAATTATTGCGATAATAATTGGCTGAAAAAATTGAGTTTTATCTGAATTGAATTTCACCAGTCATTGTAAACCCCATGATGTAGCAGAAGTGAGATCCTTTTCAAGCTCAAATGCCCTCTCTAAGTAAATCATAGAATGTTGGCTTCTTATTAAGACAAAAATATTTGAAAATATCATTGGCGAACAATGTCACTTTAGATGTAAGAATATCCGGAAGATTGCAAATGTAAATTAAAAAGAGTATAGGGTCAAGAATCGAACCTTGAGGGTCTCCTGAAGTGACAGCATATGAAAAAAGTGCTGTCCATCAAAGATAACTTTTATACTACAATTGGAAAGGAAGGATTCAATAATCTTAAAGATGTTACCTGATACACCGTAAGAAGAAAGCTTATAGAGAAGATCAGCATGCCAAAATTTATCAAAAGCTTCAGAAATCTCCACCTCTATCTAATGCACAATAAAACTTATCGGTTATTGCTGTTGGCATACCAGTTGTAGAATGAGAAGAGCGAAATCCATATTGATGATCAGAAAGTAACCTATTAGACTAAAGATGAGATAATATGTGTTTGTTAAGTAAAGATTTAAAAACCTTTCTTATAATAGGAAAAAGACTAATAGGACGGTAGTTAAATGAGTCAGATCATTCTCCAGAATTTTTGAAAATAAGGATAACAGATGCCGCTTTCAAGCAGGCTGGAAAACAAGACTCTGATAAGCAGTTGTTGAATAGTTTTGAAAGTATAGACGACAGCTCCGGAAAACACTTGTGCAAGACTATAACAGATATGTTGTTCGGGCCACAAGCTGTAGAAGAGTCTAAGCAGGAAATTGCTTTAGATACAGAAGCTGGTGTGATACGAATGTCAAGCAATAAATCAATCTGTTTCACGGCTATATCAGATAGAACCTAACTAGTGGAATCAAGAGATGATATTGATATAAAAGTTCGTAGCAAACAATTCAACTTTGTCTATAGGTGAGGTGACAAACTCTGAAACTTACAGGAGAGGTGGAATAGCAGATTTACTCTTATTATTGATTCTATTAAAGATTCTCCAGAAGTCACGAGAGCCTAATATATGAGATGAAATACGAGATGTCATAGCGGGCTTTGGCAATAGATAAAACCTTTTTACAATGATTTTCTAGCAATAGTAAACAGACGTCTGTTTTCTGGAGAGTTGTTTTGCTAATATATATGGAAGTAACGGTTTTGCAGCGGTGCAATGTGAAAAAAAACCATGGAGAAGAGTGAGGCTTGACTTGGAATTGTCGATAAGGAATAAAAGATTCCATGCGAGCCTGAAACCAAGAAGTTATTTAAGAAGCGCACTTGGCAGCAGGAAAACGAAAGATTTCTACCCAAGAGCCATCACGAGAAAAATTGCGGAAAGAGTCCCAGTCAGCTTTGAGATAGTTGTAAGAGGTACAATGATATGGGGATTCTGATTATGAAGAAGAATCAGATAATAGTTTTAGAGAGATCAATCGTGGAAAGAAGCACTTAAGGGTGAATGTGGAGCAGCTGAGCGCTAACAAGGATCTGAAAAAAGACATAAGTCGAATAGAGGTCGAGTAGAGAAGGTAAATGATTCGGGTTGTCTTAAGAGTAAGTTAAAAAATTGGCAATTTGAGTAAGAGATTGAGAAAGGCAAAAGTTTCGGCCTTAATGCCTGCAGAGTCACTAACACTAGAGGCAAGCCATTCAGTGTGATGAGCATTCAAGTCTCCAACAACAACGATATTGGCTGATGGATACTGAGAGGGCTTGATCAAATTGATCAGAAGTAACATCAAAAAGAATGCAGTATTGAGATGAAGGAGAGCGATACAGAATAAAGAGAAAGACAATAGAGTAAAGTGGTACTAAACGAAAGTACATAAAATAATATTCGGTGGACAAAAACCCATTTTCCCGAAAAATGGGTGATTTCTTACGAAAGTAAATCCCCAGGCCAAGCATAGGACTGTTAGAGTCTTTAGACGAATTAAGGGAAGATAATTATCAACACCCAGATCACAAGTTAAGACAGCCAAACTCAAATTAGTCTCACAAAAAGCAAGTAGACCTGGTGAACTTTGCAAAAAATAAGACTCAACAGAAGAAAAATTACTTCGAAGATTACGAATATTAGTGAATGATAGGTTTAGAGAACTTGGTGATGACAACAGTTTTTTGTGTTTTATTGTTTTTTGTACTTTAGTCATTTTAAATTTGATAAAGAACTTGACTCAAAGTGCAGATAGTACTCAGTACACTATTTAATAGTCTAAGCAATTGCTTCATTACTATTAATAAACCCAAAGCCGTAACAAAGGGCTCCAAATGTGGTCTCAACAATGCACACCAAAGGTACGATCAGGGACATCATCCATGCGCAACATGGTTTTGTTAGTATGCTGATATTATACAGCTGTTGATGGAATCAGTCACTCTGAGAGCTACTACAGAGTTTGGAAAACCTGATTACCAGTCGGTCTCAGAGCCATATAACTGAGTTTTAGAGCTGTACCCTCATTAGGAGATAGCAGAATGAGGTGTCTAGTCATAAGAACAGACACAAGCAAAATCCATCCAATTGACTTAAGAATATCCTGCAATCAACATCATAAACTGGAAACAAACTATTACCAATGAATTTTCGCTAGCTTAACAGATGAAGAAGGGATGCGGGCTGGTCAACAGATAGAATCTGTTTACCCCTTAAATTAAATACAGATAGTACCTATTTAACCTGTTTACAGATATAATCTGTTTACCCCTTTTTTTTTAGTTGTTTTTTTACCCCGTTATATACCCCGTTTGTTTTAACCTGCTTGTTTACCCCGTTTGTTTTACCCCGTTTGTTCTTTTTATCCCGTTTGTTTTATCCCGTTTGTTTGGTTTACGCTGTTTGTTTTACTTGATGCTTTACCCCGTTTACAGATAGAGTCTGTTGACCCCTTTTTTTAACTTTGGTTTTGCAAGTTGCAAGTTTTAAAATTTCTTAAAATTACTAGTTGGTTTTCTATAAACAGCATTAATTATTATATTTTTAAAACTTTGATTATAATTTCATTGTACAATGACTCGCAATCTTTTTCATTAACACCAAGGTCATTACGTGGCACAGTGGGCTAGAATTCACTTTTACTGAACAAAACTAATAAACCGTTTTATAAAAAAGATTGAAAGACCATTATTGCACATTCTACTTATTTGAGGATTGTGGTTTCAATGGTGACATTAGTTTTAATTTTGGATTGCTATGGATACCTAAATTGCTAAGCAACCACCTATTTTATCGACTATAATAAATATAAACTGGACAGAAGTAATAACTTTATCAGATTAATCCCATAATTAACGCATGAGTTTTTTTATACTACAAATCTAGAGGTGTTATGAATTTTTTTATTTGGTTAATAGTGACACCTGAAATGCCTGGTAACATTTCATTTTGCATAGTTTAGCTTGCTTTATAACAAACATCAAAGTTATAAACTAGACTAATGTTAATGTGGCAGTCTTATTGAAAATTATTTTATGCGTATATAAAAAACTAAACACATACCCAATTACTACTTTTAAGTGTTTTTATGCAGTTACTGAGCTCTATATGAAACTAATACTTAATTCCTATAAAAAAAACTTTAAGTTTAAACCTTTTTGTGTATATAACAATATAAAAGTTTCAGTTTAAAATTATTTTTCAAACCATAACTCATATATATATATATATACATATATATATATATATATATATATATATATATATATATATATATATATATATATATATATATATATATATTTATATATATATATATATTTATGAATATGTATATATTTATATATATATATATATATATATATATGTATATATACTAATAATTTTAAAATAGCTTTAGCTTCTTTTTTTTACCATCTTGGCACAAAGTATAACATGATGCAAAAAAGAGTTAAGAAGATGAAAAAGATGCAAATAATAACGCTTACCTTAATTTCTTTGTTTTACTACTTCAAGTATCAAAATTTACCTGGGGGTCTGCCAGATACTGCAAATGGATAAGAGTAGAGTTATCTTAATTAATGGAAGCAGTTAGAATAATATTTTTATTATCAATTACAAATTGAACCAATATCGTTTTTTTTTATAGCCATTGTATATAATTTTCTTCGAAAGGAGTTTTAGAGCTTTTACATATATGATTTCATAAAGCATCTTTTACCATTTTGGTAAAAGATGCTTTATGAAATCAGACAAGTTATTAGTTGCTGTTAAGTTTACTTCATTTTCAACTGCATATCAAACATTAGGATCATCAAATATTAAGTTTTCTTGAATTGTATATGAGCAAATATTTATAATTTTCATGTCTTAATACTACTATATAAAAAGATATGTTACATTTACAAAACCTTATAAATAGGCATTTTTAAGATGTATTAGTATTAAAACAAGTTTGTGAAACTAATCTAGTCTCACTGAGACCCAATTATTACATAACCATTAAGAATAAAATACATATAATGTTTTCGCCATATAAAATCGAGTACATCATTTAACTTGTGAAAATCATTATTTGAGACCATGCGGACATTCGCGGATTATAAACTAAATTTATATTGATAATATACAATTGAACAATGTATTTTAAGTCTCAAATTACTGGACCACCTTGAACCGCAAAAGTATTTAACTATATTAGTTAAATTTTGACTAAAAAAATTACTTTAAATACACTGTCATTTTTTTAAATTTGATTTAGATGCCCGAAGAAGTCCTGACGGTCTTATGATAGAGCGCCGCAGATGAGCACTTAATTGGAAGTTCGCATCTCTTTCCTAACCGATGTTGAGAAACTTGCCTAGAAATGGGGTTTGAACCACGGATTCTGTGTTTCTAAGGCAAGTCTGCTACAACTGCGCCACGGCTGCTTAAAAACGCTTTTTTCAAATCTCATATCTTTTTATTGGAATTAAATAAATTACTATTAAGGGTTTGTGTATTATATTAAATGTATTATTATTTTTGTAAAAACGTTGCTCATTTTTAATATGTTATTTTTTATATAGTTTTTAATATAATTTTTTAGATTTTTTAGTTTTTAATATGGGTTAAGTTGTCCGGAACAACTTTCCAAACAGGTTACTAATACCACCCGATCATACTTGATTCATAAATACTAGCTTTAAAACCCAGTGTATTAAAATAATTCTTTTTTTAATAAATATTGTAAATAAAAATGTTTAATCAATAAAATGTTATTATTTTACATAAAAGTTAGATAAAACTTGAATCAAATATGAGGATACATCGCGTTTCTGTTGGTTGGAAACAATATATTTCACTCCCAAACAATCACTTTTACATATTATGGCAGATATTTTGCATATGTCATATTTTCACTCAAGTAATGGTATTATAGTATTTAAATTCTTTAGTTTAAGCTGTATTTCAAAAGTCCGAAATTACCCGCCGTCCGAGGATACCCGTCTTTTCCCTGGTTAAAAAAGATATATAGAGTAAACTGGGGTAAGAGTAAATGGTTTAGCTTCAAATTTAAATATCTTTTTAAAGAAAAAATATTTTGTTTATTTTTCCTTTTTTTCTTTTTTTTGTTTTAAAGACAATTTTTTACATTATATAAATATATAAAAATTAAAAAAAACACTTTGAAAATCTTTAAAAAAATTGATTTTTATGAAGAAAAAAATTGTTTACTTTTCCCCAAATAATTGGGGGAAAATAAACTAGTTAATTTTTAATAACAATTTTAATATATTAAGAAAATCAAAACTAAATAAGGATATTAAAAAAATCAAGCAAAATCAATAAAAATAAAATGAAAACTAATTTTATTAGAAGTTAAGTTTACAAAAAACTATTTTAATCATATACGAAAAAAATTATTTATTAATTAAAAAAAAGAGTTCATCGGCAGTAACAGGTTCGTGGCATTAGTGAAGAGTTTTTTTATGCAAAAAAACTCTTGACCAATTTTGTATTTTTTGTGTAAGCACTGTGGACAAACCCAATACTTGCAACTAAAAGTTTCACATTGGTACCACATTTTGTTATGAGTTATAAATGCTTCTCCCCAAACTCTGCCATATTTTTTGCACCTCTTGATGACTTTGTCTTGTCTCAGTTTTTTTGAACGTTGCACTTGCTATGTTTCATCTGAAGCTTCACTGAATTGAACTTTGCGTTTTTTTAATTGCTTTGACTTTTTGGCTTCATCGTCTTGCTTGAGTTTCTCGAGCACCTCAAATGTACATAGACACTGGCCTTCAACTCTCGGAATTCTAACTGCGTGTTAATATGGTGGCGCTGTAAAACTTTTTCAAATTGCCTTCGAGCCTTTCCGTGAAGTATTGCAAATTTTGATTCGTTTGAGCAGGAGTCACTGGTGTTGTTGTTAAATTTTGAAGCTAGCGAATTGTTGGAGTTTGATGCTGACTGATGATAGATGATGACAGACTGGGATAAAGATGATGAAACAGGCTCAGTTGAGAATGATGAAGCATGCTCTGATGAAGATCGAGCAGGTTGAGATGGTACTTGAAATGTTTGAGCAATTTGTAATTTTTTAGATAAAAGCAAAGGCTGCCGTATTTATTTACGTTTTAAATAATTATTAACTATTAATTAGTTTATTCGCGCTTATCTTAATGCATAAGTGTGAGCAATTAGAATGTTTACTCTTCCCCCGAAAAACAATTAATTTTTATTTTTGCTTATAACTTTTTTCTGGAACTTGCAAATTCAATCTTGAAAAGAGAATCTTGGTTGTCATAAAATTTTGTACAAAATAGCCTTTTTTGTTTATGAAATTTAATTTTAGTTTTAAGAGTTTTGAAGTTGATTTTTTAGAAAAAAAAACTTTATTATTTACGAGGGTGAAAATTTTGAGGTTTGCTATAGCAAAATAAGTTTTTTTTTTAAATAATTTTTATACCTCTAGATAGAGCACAAAATTCTCTACAAACAGTGCCTCGCATTTTTAAAGATTTTTTGTTTTAGCCTTCAATAAATGCATAAGAAACAAAATTGCTAAACCGTTCACTTTTTTTTTCGTTTACTTTTACCCAGTTTACTCTATACATTTTATAAAAGCCGAATGTTTAACAATAAAATGGTATATAGTAATGTAATTTTTGAAAATGCATTTTTTTTTTACTTTTGTCCACCACCTGGACAAAAAGAAGTGGTATAAAGTTAATGGAATTATGGATAAAAACAAAACACCTCCACCTTTACAGAAGTTTCGCGCTTGATGAATTGTTATGTAATTTGTTAAATCAAATTGCAAATTACGTTCGTTGTATTTACACCAGGTCTCTGTAGGACAAATTATTTTGAAATCGTGACTTAATTTATGCATTAAAAGTTTTAAATTTTCGAAATTTTTGTTTATACTTCGAATATTATTATTTAAAATTGAAAATGTATTTTTATTTTGTTAAAGATAAAGTTTTAGAATCAGAAATTGAATAGTATTTGCTTTTTAATGATTTTAGATTTAAATATTTGCCGACTGAGTCATTAACACAATTTCTGACAATTTTATCACAAAGTTTAGTTTTTTAAATTATCATCACTTTTAAGACAAAAAAAAAAAAACAAATAAGAAAAAAATTAAAAATATATTGATACTTATATAGTGTTAATGGAGACAACATCTCCTTTCTTCACAGCCCAATTACGAACGACTAGTTTGTCGTGAGATATTTTGACAAAGAAGTCGAAATATCTTACTGCATATAACCCTTCCCTAATATTTTACGAGTATTTCAGCTTTTTCCATATAATTTAATAGCTCTTGGTCCCACTCAATGTGCACTTTAAACTTTTGTGTTTTTAACTTCTAGGCTTCTGTTTTTAACTACTATTCCTCTAACAATTTATGCACTTTATTTTCTGATTCAACCCATGTTTTATTTACACTTTCTTTTACTCCATCTATTTTTAAATTATTTCTACGCAAACGATCTTCCATCTCACTTAGTTTGTTTCTGATTTTTAATATTTCATTTTTATTTTTAACTAGGTTGTTCATTTTTTTTATTTTAAACTTTCACAAAATGATTTCATCCCGTGCATATTTTTATTTTTTTAATTTCATTGAGTTTGGTTTCTAAAAATGTGACCTTTTGACAACTAGCGACCCAAGTAGCAGCGCTCGTATGGGCCTGTGCCGGTTGCGCCGGTTCTGGCGATCTAATTACGGGACATTAAAACTCCATGAAAGGCACGCCGGAGCCGATTTGAACCATTGTTGTACCAAAAATGATTCACCAGAGCTGGTTAGCCAGTTAGCAACTGTTGTGTGGTCCTTTTGCGACATTCCAGTACTGGAGAGCCAATAACGGGACACAGATGGCACACTAGAGCCAATAGGCCACAACTGAACCATCGCCATGTCCGAATAAGGAACTTAACTTGCTTAGCAACTTAAGTTGCTATGATCATGTCGACAAGATGTAATGTCAGTTCGGTTAATGGAAATTAACTTGTTCAAGATTACTTGGACATTTAAAAAATGTGTTCTTTGTTACATAAAAGGTGGGTCCATAAATATTTTGCCTAACATTAAATCAATTTTCTCCAAATTGTTTACTTAAATTTTGGTAAGTTATGTTTATACTGTCTTTTAATTGTACATCTTCATGATTATTTAATTCATACATTCATTTTAGATTTTAAATAAATGAATAAAAACAAACAGAGATATACATCAACGCATACACATACATAAACTATATACACACATACACATACACAGATATATATATATATATATATATATATATATATATATATATATATATATATATATATATATATATATATATATATATATATATATATATATATATATATATATACGTAAGTGTATATGTATGAATAAAGAAAATATCTTTATATTATCATGTATAATATTGTATACTTGAAAGAGTGCTCAATAGATAAACTAGAGCTATAAAATGTATATGATACTGTTACCCGCAGTACCAGGAATTAGCTAAATGCTAATGTTTATAATATAATTTAATATTGCAACTCTGAGTTTCATGTGTTATCACAATCATCAGGCAAGTAGTAAAAATTTAATTTTGCTACCTTAGCAGTAGTAGCAAAATTAAATTTTTACTACTTGCCTGATGATTGTGATAACACATGAAACTCAGAGTTGCAATATTAAATTATATTATAAACATTAGCATTTAGCTAATTCCTGGTACTGCGGGTAACAGTAACATATATATATATATATATATATATATATATATATATATATATATATATATATATATATATATATATACATATATATATATATATATATATATATATGAATGTATGTATGCATGTATGTAATGTATGATCAGTCTCAATTGTCTGAAACACGTGCAGTTTCTCTCATTGGCAGCAAAAGTCAAACAGCTGCATTTAGTTATTTACTCAAAGTTTCAATGACTCATTGTCAGCTACTTGTACATAAATTTTTAATGATCATATTTCTGATGGTGATGATTGCCAAGAATTTGAAAACATGTTAAGCAGTGATTCTGATGAATACACACAGTCTTTAAAAACAGACAAACTTAAAGCAGATTTGGCATTTTGGTCACATTCTTATAACATCACTTAAAAAGCCTTTAGCGCTTCGCTGACTATATTACGAATTTTTTTCACAGATTTGAAAAAAAGTCCAAAAACAATAATGCAATCTGAGTTTAACAAAAAAGAAGTGCGTGAAAATTCATACTATTATTTTCGCATAAAAGAAGGTATTGTTGATAAGCTGAAACACTTGTTAATAGCAATTTTACAGAAAATCAGGTTATTTCATTACAATTTAACATTGATGGATTGCCTTTATTTAAAAGTTCAAAGGTGCAGTTTTGGCCAATTTTAGGTTTGATTGAACAGTTTGAAGGATTAGTTCAAATAAATAGGGACCCATTTACAATTGCAATGTACTGTGGAAATAGTAAGCTTACTTCTATCAATGCATATTTGACAGATTTTGTTAATAAAATTGTAGAGCTTCAGAGTACGAGCATTATGTATAATAAGATTTGTTATAAGATAAAAATTTCTGCTCTGATTTGTGACACACCGGCACAAGCTTTTATCAAATGTATTAATGGGCATGGAGCATTGTATGGATGTGGTAAGTGTGAACAATATGGCGTTTATGCTGAACGTGTAATATTTCCAGAAACATCTGCAGTTCTTCAAACAAATTTGTCATTCCTTGAAATGAAAAATAAGGAACATCCTTTTGGACTAAGTCCTCTAATTAATATTACTTTTTTTGGCATGATATCACAAATACCAGCAGATTATATGCATATGGTTTGCCTTGGTGTAATAAGAAAAATGGTTTTTTATGGCTCAAGGGACCTTTAGCAACCAGAATGGCCCACATGGAATTCATTACTTATTAAATAAGTTAATGGACATGAGACCTTACATTCCTTCAATGTTAGCACGTAAACCACAATCATTTCATGAATTTGAACGATGGAAACAACTGAATTTAGGCAGCTCTTCCTTTATACTAGCATGGTGTGTTTTAATGGGATTTTTCCAGCTCCATTTTATAACAATTTCATGCTTCTATCTGTGGCAATGACGATATTGTTAAGTAAAGATTTGTGCCACAATTATGCTGACTTTACCCATAATTTACTATTACTGTTTGTAGACCATATCTCTAAATTATCTAGCAAAGAAGTAGTTACATATAATATGCATGAGCTTATACATGTGACACAAGATGCCAAAGCATTTGGTCTTTTGGATAATATTTCAACATTTCCATTTTAAAACTACTTATCACAAATTAAGAGACTTGAGCGAGCGTCTCACTTACCTTTACAGCAAATTGTTAGAGGGCTTTTTGAGAAAACAGCTTTTGAGTTAAAACAACAGAAAACTCAGGATAATCCAAAGAGTGCATATGTTACAAAGGGGCATTTCAATGGACCAGCTATTAAATTGTTTAACAAATGTGGTCAGTATAAAGAACTGTATTGTAAGCCTTGGAGCCTCAAAGTTACTGCTGGAGATAACTGCTTTGGTTTAAAAAAATTTGGTTTAAAAGTTATTGTTGTGCAGAATATTGTCAAAACACCTGATCAGATACTAGTTATTTATAAACAGTTTGAAGAACTTCAAAATTTGTTTTTGTATCCATGCAAATCTCTTAAGGTTAACATTGGTAAAGCTTCTCACTTAAATGATGAACTATTTTATTGTTTAACTTCAGAAATACAAAAAAAATATGTTTCTATACCTTCTGATGGTAATTATGCTATTATTCCAATGATGGATTGTTAGCATTTACTTAATTAATGTTAATTTTTTGGCATAATTTATTTGTATATTAAATGGTTTTTTCTATAACGTTAGCTAATGATACTCTAAACTTCAAACAATATTCTTCAGCATTGTTTTAAAATATTTATATCATTATTGCATAATAGTTTTGCAAAACATATTAGTGTTTTAAACGAGTTGTTTTTATCTAAAAATCTAAGATAAGTTTCAGTCATGATTTACTAAAACCGTTTATGTACATAAAATACATATGTTTTAAAACTATTTGCATATTTCATTGTGTACCCACTCACATAATACATTTTTAGGTTGATAACCTAAGCAAAAAATGGAAATATTAAAACAAAATTAAAATCTTTAAACATCTTTTTTAAATATCGTATGTAATTTCTGGTGAGTACTACTTTACTGGATTCATTAATGTGAGTACTAACTGTATTCATTAACAAAAACAAAACTATATACATTTATATAGTTTTGTCTTTATAAATGAACCCAGGTTTATATTATTTTTTGAAAAAAGACATGGAATATGTTTCTTTAAGTCTATTAGTTTGTGATTTTTTTAGCTTTTGCATTTTTATAATGGCTAATAGAAAATTTGCAATAGTTACGTTTTTGGATGAGGGTGATGCAGTGGTAGTACCGCGCTCAACACGTTTCTCCGCACAGCGGCCTTATTCGTCAAGGTTCGTGTTTCGGAGTTATAGAGTTTAGAGAGGGTTAAACCACAAATGAGTAGTCTCATCGTCTTTAGTGGCCTTTTCGGCCTTGAGGAGGTAAATTAACAAAAAAAAAAAAAAAAAAATTTTGAACAAAAATATCCTTCTTTCAAAAACAAAATCTCACACGCCAGCCCCTCAAGTACCAAAATTTCCTGTGATCAGTGAGAACTCTTTACCACTTCCTTTTATAAATCAAAAAGTTGTAACAAAACCAGCAGAGAAAGATACAGGCAATCAATTTGATTTTTAAGTGATTCCATTAACAGAGATTACAGTTGATGTGGTAGAATGCTTAGCAACCTTTGTTCCTAATATTGTATCTAACTCATCTAATAAAACTTCAAGAGCTTGAAAATATTCTAACTCAAGAAAAATTAATTTTTAATAAACTTGTAAGTACTGAAATTGATATATTGATCTGAACTGTATTTAAACAATTTTTACATTAAAATTTCTATTTCAAATTTAAACTAATTATTAAATTTTATTAATATACTTATATTAAATTTATTAGCTAAATATTTACTGCCTGATCTTACAAAAAAATGATTTACAAAAAAAAAAAAATTGTTGATTTAATTGTGATATATATATATATATATATATATATATATATATATATATATATATATATATATATATATATATATATATATATATATATATATATAATATACACAAATATATATATACAAATATATATATATATTTTTTTATATATATATATAATATACATACAAAAATATATATATATTTGTGTGTATATAAATATATATATATATATATATATATATATATATATATATTTGTATATATATTTATATACACATACATATATATATATATATATATATATATATATATATATATATATATATATATATATATATATATATATATATATTTATATATATATACGCATGAATACATATATAGGTATATGGAGTTGCATCAAAAGGTGGTCAAAGTTTAAAAGAAGCAGTCAGACGAATGATTTCCGCTCTATTTGAAAATGAGGTTCTCAAAATGTTTAATTGGTCAGGACAGAGAGAGCTTAAAAAAAAACATTTTGTGACTTGAAGTGCCGACGTGTTATTCAGAGTAAGAAGTCTTTTTTTTTTATTATTATCTTTAATAATAAGTAATTTTTTCTGTTCAACTGTAAAGGACAATGTATATTCACAGGAGCATTAAGAAAAAATCCTCCAATCAAAGATGCATCCGAAAGTGATGTCCAAAAAGCTATTGTTCACTATTTGGCAGGAGATGCTGATCGTAGCGGTGGCAGAAAACAAAGAGCCATAAGACTGTTGAGATATATTAATAGTTTTGAACATTGTTAAATAATACCTGATGACTAAAAAATGAGACAAAATTTAAATCAATTTATGTATGTTATTCATAATCATGCAATTGAAATAAATTAGTATATTTATAGGAAATCTAATGCTCTATTAAAATTATATTATAGTTTTAAAATATTAATTAAAATGGCTCCATATAAAACAAGTTTGCAAAAAGACCTAAGAAAACGTATTTGCCAATTTAGAAATTCGCATCTGGAAAACCCAAAAATCTTTACAGTAAAACACTTTCTAGATGAAGGAGCATCGAAAGCGACCATATATCGTGCTCTAGAACGTGAAGACAATACTTTAGGCTATCAACGAAAAAAAGGAAGCGGTCCAAAGGCAAAAAAATGGATAAAAAGCACATAGGCCAATTGAAAAAGGCATTTGATCATCATCACGGTGTTTCACAACGTCAAGTAGCTTGAAGATTCGATTGTGGCAATCGTTTATATCCAAAATTCCCAAAAACAAGACGAATATTAGATATTACAAGAAGAAAAAGATTCCACATCGAAGCGAAAGCCATCAAGCTCGAATCAAACCTTTGTGTTGGCATATATATTGCAATTTTAAGAATTTTGATTTTGTCTTGGATGACGAATCATATTTCACATATGCGAATACAACATTGGCTGTCAACGATGGCTTCTATTCTAGCGACGTGCCATCTATAACTAGCAACGTCAAATTCAAAAGAAAGAAGAAGTACGAGGAAAAGGTGCTAGTCTCTTTGATTATATCGCCCAAAGGGACTTCAAAAGCAATGTTTTTTGAAAGTGGCCAGGCAATCAACAAACAAGCATACATCGGATGTCTCCGCAAGCGGTTAATACCCTTCATTGATGAACATTATAAAAATGAAGAGTACTTATTCTGGCCAGATTTAGCTAGCTCGCACTATGCAAATGAAGTGGTTTCTTTTCTTGATGCCAATAACATCAAATACCTACCTAAGGTAAAAAATCCACCTAATGTACCAGAAGCTCGACCAATTGAGGACTTTTGGGGTCAGTTGAAACGCTTAGTCTATGAGGATAATTGGCAAGCAACAAGGATTCCTTAACTCAAACGGCGTATTGTGAATTTTCTTATCAAAATGGATCCGGAAGTGGCAAAACGTTATGTCTTAATGACTTCAGTTCGTCTAGGTCGGTTTGCTTTTAATGATGCTATTGAAAACCAATAAATATATTTTTTTAAATATCATATAATTGTTTATAAAATTATTTTAAACTAAATTTGATAGCTATGTAACTATGGTTATAATAACAAATTTAAAGCTGTCTCATTTTTTAGTAATCAGGTGTTACCAACCGTTGGGAGTATGGTTGCTATAATTGCAACCTGACATAAATTATGTACACAGATTGATTTTAAATTTTATTTCTAAATTTCTTAAAGAGATTTTGATGATGACACAAAAAATTTATTGATAATAAAAAAAAAGTTGTAAAATAAGTAGCCCTTTATAAAACGTTTCTAAAGAAAATTTAATGTAGGGGAGACCGGGGCTAGTTGGCTCGGTTTTTACTCTATGAGCTCTGTAGCCCTAACAGTACATTTTTTTGAAAATATTAAACTGTAGTCTTAAAGAGTATGGGTTAGGGTAATTTATAAAATTTGCATTCATTAACAAAAAAAAGTTCTTAGGGCCTTTTCGTGCCCTCAAAAAAAATAAAAAATTGCGTCAACGTGGTGGGGCCACGGGGTAAGTTGGCGCAAACTATAAAAATGATTATTAATGCACTATTAAGTGCAAAATTAATAGAAATTTTTTTTTAATTAATTTTTGCAACAATTTTATCCCAAAATTTAGTATTACTTTTAGCTTGTACCAAATATTAGTCCGTATAAAAGCCAAAACAGTAGTCCACTTTTTATCGGTGAAAAAAAGAACTAAAAAAATTTTTATTTAAATTTTTTTGTAAGAATAAATTTTTTTAATGTTGTTAAAAATTAAAAAAATTTGAAAAATTTGCTAACTTACCCCGGAAGCTTTTTTTTCAATAAACAGTCTATAGATCCTGAAAAACAGCAACTTTGAAAAAAAAGTCTGACTGGATATAGTAAACCAATTGTGACTGGAACTTTTACAACAAAACGTTTTTGTCCAAAAAACGCATAAATCTCAATATCTCCCATGCGCGTGTGCAAATCCTGACAATACTACAGTGAAAAATGAAATGGTCAATAAGATTGTTTCTGTGTAATTTTTTGTCACTTTTTGATGAAAGACTCTGAAGATAAATGCAGTTCGTCAACTTACTCCAGCGGCCAACTAGCCCTGGTCTACCCTATATAAATCAAATCTCTTTGATTTTCTTAAATAATTTTCTGTCAAAAATAATTTACTATTTTTATTTACGAATTCTTCTTTATAAGAATTATAAAAAGCATTTTTTCGTCGAATTTGGTTTTATTTTCATGAAGCAAAGCAATGTATATATACATTATTATACTGATTATTAGGATGGAGAAATCACCATTAAGTTAACACGCTCTTTTTTTCGATTTGTAAACTTAAAACAAAATGAATATATTCGTTTTGTTTTAAGTTTACATATCGAAAAATAGAGCGTGTTAACTTAATGGTATTTTCTCCATTCTAATAATCAGGAACATTTTGTTGCCCGTTACTGATTCTGCTCTGGTGAATCTACTGTGGGCCTGCATTGGACCTTAATGGATTTGCCAGTGGTGACCCGATGAAACGTCAGAGCTTGCATTGGCTAGCCAGCCCTGAATCGTATTTAAGCCGATGTGCATGGCGGCACTGCGCCAGGCCTAGTCGTGCTCCGCAGCCAAAAACGGACCATTGTCGGGCCACATGAACGTTGCTACTTGAGGATCAAATTGTTTGCGAAATTATTTATGTTATGTTTATTATTGTAATCTCGAGTGCTTAATAAAAAGAAGGAGGGGAAAGACATTTAATAATTTTTGGAAAATTTTCCCACCCACCCCAAGCTTATTAAGACCCCCCTTTTATTAATTTTTACTTTTTACTAAAACTAAAAACAAAAAATCAGTGAAAATCGCCCTTTAAAAAATAAGAAAATATTTATTTCAGTCACTGACAAAAACAAAAACGTTCAATGTAAACTGACTTTGAATATCGTCTACCTAGTGAATCTTGATTTGTCGAAAACGAGCTTTCGGTTTATTTCTCACCAAAGTATAAACTTATATCGCCATATTAAATCCTATTAAAATTATGATAAAGTTCTTGCGGTCAAATGCAGTATTTCTAACAGCTGTAGCTGTTAGAAAATGCGCAAACCACGCTATATTTAAATAATTTTATGCGTGTTTTTTAAAAAGTATTAATTTGGATTTATAAACTGAAATTTTTTATTAAAAATATTTATATTGATTGTAACATTAAAAATCCCCCCCCCCCCACCTTCCTTTTTTTAAACTCCCTAATGCTTCCCCCATTATTTCCCCCATCCTCCTCCCTCCTTCCCCGTTTATTAGATCTTGACTAAAATTTCCAGCTCCCCTCCTTTTATTCCCTTCACCCCTAACCCACTCCGTTGTATTAATGACTCGATAGTATCAATTTCAAGTTTATCGAGTCATTCCGTTAAAATTTTCATATTAGCGGAAGAAATATAAGTAAAGTTCTTTTCTTGTTCTTTTAAAATTTGTTTAGTTTTCTCCAAGATAATATCCAAGATAAGATAATAATATAATATTTTCTCCAAGATAATAAGAAAATACTTTAATTTTTTAACATACCAGCTACCATTTTCTTTATATTTTCTAATGATATTACTTTATCCATTGCTTTATTTTATTATTTTAAATTTTTATAAAAGTTATCATAAATTGTAAGTTGTTTTACGAGCAACTGAAAACACGTCCAATTGCGATGAAAATTTTTTCTATATTTTTTAGTTAAGTCAAGGGCGTATAAATAGATTGTATAAATAGACATTTAACGCATTGTTATCAATCAAAGACGCCGCAAGTTACTGAAATTCTATGCGGTTTAAAGTTTCTTACGTATTTTTTAAAATAAACCGACATTTAACTGACATTTTTGCTTTGCTAACTTCATTCAGTAAACATGTTATTACCCATACACTTACTTTTGGGAAAATCAAATGCATTAATTAAGAATGCTTTATATAAGGCATTCTTAAATACATATAAGGCATTTGAATCTCCCAAAAGTAATATAAAAGCATAGTAATATAAAAGCAAGTAACATATCACGCATATCATATAAAGCGTATCAATTATTATATTTTAAAAAGCATTTTTTATAAATATACTAATTGATATGTTAGCTTTGCTTAAAAATAACTTATTTGTATATAACCGTTAACGTCAAAAATAAAAAATTTCACAATAATTTTCACAACTCAACAATAATTATCGAAAAATTTCAGACCCTTTGCCTTCAAATACCGAAAAAAAATTAAAACTAAGTTGTTTGACAAAGATGATTTGATTTTCGTCGTAAATAAAGTAGGAATATAAATAGCTTTAATTAAATTACTTAAGGTTGAGCGAGTATGCAACACGAGACTGCAAACGCTGCTTTATTTCCTTTTTTAAATAACTAAATTTACGCTCAAACCTCTTTTTGTGCGGTAGATAGGGATTGCATAAAAGAAAAGACATAAAAAAATCACATAAAACAACAGGAGTACCTATAAAAAATAGTTTTCGAAACAATATTAAAAACATTTTTTTTATGCGGTTAGATACGGACCGCCTAAATATGATTTAGAAAAAACACATACGATAAATATGATTTAGAAAAAACACATTCGAGCATTTTTAAATACTTTTTTTTTTTTTTTTTATATTTAATTTACTTTTGTTTTGTTTTAATATATATATTTTCATTTATTTTCTTTTAGATTTTATATTTAAAGTGATCATATGAAAAAACAAAAACAAACGATGCACGAAAAAGCGAAAAATTCGATAAAAAAACGAAAAGTCGAGATCACTTGCAGTTTTGGTCTATAAATTGAAGATTAGTTCATACGAATTTGCTTGACTTATTGCATTATTTATGGAATATATATTATGAAAGTTCTCTATTTCATTTTGTTTTCGATATTTGTTATATTTTATGTTCCATATGTACTTGATTTCTCGTTTTATGTTTTCTACAATTGTTTTTGGTGTTATGATCTTGTTTTCTTTTACTTTCATATTTCTTGCTCTCCACAGTTCTGTAGTAGTGATATTTGTAATGGTCGTTATAATTTTTGTCTTTTTGTTGTTCCAATTGGTACCATTGATATCAGTCAAGAGGACAGTATGGACTATATTAAAGGGTTGCGTTGGTTGCAAGGTTTTGTACACTGTTTTAAGTTTGGTCCACACTGTCCTTGCTATTCTACACGATGTGAAAGGGTGCAGTGTTGTTTCCAGTAGACCACAGGTACCACAGAGTGGGCTAGCTCTTCCTCTGTTTTTTCTCCATGTTTGTAGTTTTTCCATGGTTGGGAGACTGTTTTGCAGCATTCTCCACTGAGTATTCTGACTTGGTCCTTGGGCATAAGAGTTAAAAGCTCTTAGCCATATAGTTCTCCAAGATAGTTGCTTTTGAAGTTTTACCTCCCAGTATGTTTGCACTTTTTTAATGTGAGTGTTACTTTTATTGTATAATAGTGTCTGATATATTGCTAGACGACTTATTTGTTAATAAGAATAGGTTATCATTTTTTTTAAGAATGTCTACAACATCGCGATAATAGAAAGGAGGGTTGTTTAGTGTTTTAGAGTAGTTATTTTGGGTTAGAAACTTCCACTGTTGATATTTTTGGTTTGCTATTTTTAAAATTGAAGTGGCTAGTAGGTATTTTTGGAAATAGTGGCTTTCATGTGGGTTTTCATAGTGTTGTATCTGTAATAGATGTTTTATCCTGAGGGCTAGACTTTGTTTTGCTGGATCGAGTATTCCCAAACCTCCGTTTTTAGTAGGTAGGTAAAGTATATCTCGTTTAACAGGTTCAGCGTATTCACTTTGCCACAAATAAATTGAAATCTCTTTTTTTATTTTGTTTTCGAATATTTTATTTAAAGGAAATATGTTGGCTAGATACCATATCTTTGAAAGTGCAAGGGTGTTTAAGAAAGTTCCTTTGCATTTCAAGGATACGTTCCTATATTTAAAGATTTTAGTTTGGTTTTTGAATTTATTTATTATTTCTTTCCAATTTTGTGTAGCTGAGTATGCTAGGTCTGTATTAAATGTTACTCCCAGTATTTTCAGGCCGCTATGATTGACCCAGGCTATACCGTGATCCTTATAAAAGCCTTTATTTATGAAACTTTTATATGCGAGGTGATCAAAGCCTCCAAGTGCCAGGGCTTTTGATTTGGCCTTGTTTATATTGGACCCAGTGGCAAGTTCAAAATATTCTATTTCCTTAAAAATTTCATCAATATATGAGATATTTTGAGCGGTAACCATTGTGTCATCTGCATATTGCATGATCTTAAGGGGTTTTACATTTCCAGGTATATTTAAATATTTCCAGGTATTTTTAAATATTTTATTTACATACGTATTTATTTTATACATGCAAAACTTATCAAAATGTACAACAATTATCCTTCGTAGTCTGTCAATGTAACGCAGTTTGTGGTTGCATGTTCATAACAGTAACTATATAATGACGTATGTACATACATATTACACATATTAATCGTTGAGATTGAAATTACTGCGCGTTCAAAAATTAAACTATATGAGATCGCACAAAAAAAATCGCATAAAACAAAACACAAAAATAAAGTATCGCATAAAAAAGGACCGCATAAAAAGAGGTTTGAGTGTATTTAAAAAAGTAACATTGTTGACGTCAACTTGCCTTGACCTCCCTCCTCCCCCTTGTCAACAATAACAAATTTAATTATATAAAAAAGAAAAATTAGACAGCGTTTGCAATCCTTTGTTGCATACTCGCTCAGCCTTCAGTAATTTAATTAAAGCTATTTATATTCCTACTTTTTTTAAACTGTGTTGTGTTTTAAAAAGATCCGACACGTGTAGAACTAAATAAGCGCACGCGAGATATCTACTCGTAATACTATTATTTTTTAAAGTTGTTGTTGGTTAGTTTTTTTTGTGCAAACTAAAAAGGTTTATGCAAAAAAAAAAAAGAACTAGTATAGATTTTTTTTACAACCTGCGGCTCGCAAGCCTCATGTTGTTTTTTCGATGTCAAGATGCGGCTCTTACACTCCAAGCACAAATATTGACATAATGTTAAAACAAAAATGTTATAAGTTCTTTAAAAACTTAAAAACTTTATAAAATGAAATTTTGGCTCTTGCATCTCAAAAGAATGCCGACACCTGGTTTATACAATTTGTTAAATGCATTTTTATTAGAATGCATTTTTACTAGTGCATTATGTACAAATGCATTTTTACTAGTTAAATGCATGTTATACTAGACACTACTAGAATTAATTGGCTTTCACTGTGAAATTGGGTTAGGTCTTAAGTTAAATCTAAAGTGAGAAGTATTGGCCTATTTACGGATAGTGACACGGATTGTGCACTGTACATAAATTAAGATAAATATTTAACAATATCATTGCAATTGATTTATTCAAAGGGTAGGGGTATCGAATGTTGACTTAGTTTTACAAAGGGTTCTCTAAAAGTTTGACAAGTTATTGACAAAGGGGAGATGGGGAGAAAATGTCAAAAAATTTTTCACATAGTTAATGAACAGCCCAGTGTAGTTATACAGGAGTTATGCAAGGAGTTATGGGTAATTGAATATATAAAATAATATAAAAAATGTTTCACAAAATATTAATCACAATACTTTACATAATAATATTTTTTTCTTACTTAATTGAATAGAAGAGACAGTTATCATTTTGATGTATCACATAAAATCATATGAAAAGTATTCCACAAAACGCATATTTTTATCGTTTTTATCGTTTTACCATTGTTATTTATAACTATTCATAGATATTTATGAATATAGATATCTTGGGTTTTAAACAATATATTAAACGCCCATCTTTTAATATGTCTTTGGTTAAATCATAGTCATAAGAAAAAAATTGTCTGGGTACTTGCGGTATTCCTATGACCAACTCTTAGTTAGCAATTTTTTAGTGTCCAGTCCGCCGCAGAGTGCACAAAATTTATTTTCTTTGATTTTTTTTCTACGAACTGCTTGTTTAAATTGCATCTTCTTTATCCAATTCTTTAAATGCTTGTTGCTAATTGTTCTATTTATGGATGCAGTATTTCTAGGAGGCATAAGGTAGTTTTAATATTTAAAATTCCTCCATCTAACAATAGTTTTAATACTTCTTGGAGGAAAAATCTTATAACCATTATTCTTAAAGTTCGTATTCAAGATATAACTTTAAAGGCTCAAATAGAAAGTAAGAGTCTGTTTATTTGTGAAAAGCATTATCTTCCAGAAATGATACTTCATAACGATAATAGAAAGTCACTAAAATCTGGATCATTACCGACTATTCGTCTACCAAAAAAAACGTTTTATATCATCAATACCTATACAAATGGAATCTGCATCTTCAATCGTTGCTAAAAGAGATGCTTCTATGATTTCAAATAGTATTATTACTTTTAAATCCATATATAAATCATACGAAGAGTTCCTAAATCGTATTTGCAAGTTAAAGATTTGTAACTGGACAGTGAGTCGTGTTGTGGCAGAATTTAAACTTTATGACACAATCCACTTATGTCCTCTATATGAAATATATGTTGATGATAGTCTTGCTTTTACCATTCGTGTATATTCTTGGCTCATTTCAGATGATCATTTATTATATAGAAAATATAAAAGGTCAATGCAACATATTTCAGCTTCAAATCTTATTTCTGTTGTTACTTCATTTAGCCTGTGTTCTGTAATAACTGATATATTTGCGTTAAAGTTAAATCTATTTATTAAACATTGTATTTCAAAAAAGTTTGATTTATTTTCATCTAGGAATGAGTTTCCCTTAAATCAGACAGAGTATTTTTGATCTCAGTCATGTATTATGCTGATTGAGTTAGTGTAATGCTGTTCTTAATGCAAAAGCATTGAAAAAAAAAAGAAATCATAAGTTTGAAAAAAAATGTTGCCAATGCTTGGGGCGACTGAATAAATGCGAATTTCATAACTGCGAATCAGCATAAGTGCGACTGGCATAAGTGCGAACTGGCATAAGTGCGAACTGGCACAAGCGCGAACTGGCATAAGTGCGAATCACTTGCAAAAACTGGCATAAGTGCGAACTAGCACAAGCGCGAACTGGCATAAGTGCGCCAAAAGAATTTGCAAACATTGGCATAAGTGCGAACTGGCACAAGCGCGAACTAGCATAAGTGCGCAGAAAGAATTTGCAAACATTGGCATAAGTGCAAATTGGCATAAGTGGCGAATTGGCAAGTTCGCACTTATGCCAATTCGCACTTATGCCAATGTTTGCAAATTCTTTCGGCGCACTTATGCCAGTTCGCGCTTGTGCCAGTTCGCACTTATGCCAGTTTTTGCAATTGTTTCGCACTTATGCCAGTTCGCACTTATGCCAATGTTTGCAAATTCTTTCGGCGCACTTATGCCAGTTTGCGCTTGTGCCAGTTCGCACTTATGCCAGTCTTTGCAACTGCTTCGCACTTATGCAGATTCGCAGTTATGAAATTCGCACTTATTCAGCCTCCTCCAATGCTTGTATCCCTGCTAAATTAAGTGCACCAATTAAATTTACATCTCCAGATCGTTTGAAGCTTACATTACAGAGTGTTCGTCTGGAAAATAAAGAATTAAAAAAAGAATTAGCTTTGATGAAGCAGGAGATTAAAAATTCATCACTAGCTATAAGTAAAAGTATTGAAAGTGATTTAGTTCAAATAATAGCAGGAGCTGATAAAAGCAAGATTTCTCCATTTATAAGCCTGTTTTGAGAAGAGCAGCAAAAATATTTAAAAAGCTCAAAGCATTGGATTCGCTATCATTCAGCAATAATACGTTACTGTTTGGGATTAGCTGCAAAATCACCAGCTGCTTATGAAGCAGTACGATTAAACAAGAAAAATAATTCTGGTTTTTTAGTTTTATCAAGTCGTAGGCGATTGCGTGGCTATACAAATTATGTGAAGCCAAAGTTAGGATTAATGAAAATATAATCAAAGAATTAAAAGTCAAAGTCGAACATTTTTCAGCTCATGAAAAGTTTATTGTCCTAGTTCTTGATGAAATGAAAATTCAAGAAAATCTTGTTTGAGACAAACATTCTGGAGAATTAATTGCTTATGTTGATTTGGGCCATCCTATTGTTAACTTTGCAATATTACAACAGGCAGACAAACTTGCTTCTAATGTCTTAGTTTTCTTAATAAGAAGTATTGTAAATAATTTCAAATACAGCTTTGCATGCTTTGCTACTATAAATATTACATCAGTGCAATTATTTTCTCTATTTTGGAAAGCTGTTGGCATTTTAGAAATCTCAGTTGGTTTAAAAGTAGTCGTAGTTACTTGTGATGGAGCATCATCGAATAGAAAATTTTTTTAAATGCATTTTAATCTGACTGAAAAAGAAGATAATAATGGTCATGTTGATGTGACTTACCGCACTGATAATTTATTTGCTGATGATGGCGATAAAAGGTTTATATATTTTATAGTGATGTCCCTCATTTAATTAAAACACTAAGGAACAGCCTTTCTCATTCTGGAGCTGGTAAAAGCAATCGTTACATGTGGAATCAGGGTCAACATGTTTTATGGTCTCATATAACTGATTTGTTTTATGAAGATTTAAAATGTCAATTGCATGCATGTCCAAAGCTAACCGTTGAGCGCATCTAAATAACTCCATTTTCAGCTATGAATTTTCGTTTAGCTGCACAAGTTTTAAGTAATTCATGTAGTACTGCATTAGAAATCTATGCACCATCTGATACTGCTGGAACTGCACAGTTTTCAAATATTTTAATGATTTTTTTGATTGCTTAAATGTTCGTAATACAAATGATTATATATTAAAACGCAACTCATTTTTGAAATCATTTTCTGATACTTATGATGCTCGATTTACATGGCTAAAAGAAAATTTTTTAAAATACCATTCTGATTGGCTTTTTTCTATTGAATCAAGACCCAGAAATAATTTTAAATGTGATAGAAGTAATATGTTTGTTGCTTCGCAAACCCATTATGGTATAAAGATCACAGTTAATTCTGTTATTGAACTTGTCAAATTTTTAATTAATAACAATGTAAAGTATGTATTAACTGAAAGGTTTTGTCAAGAACCTTAAGAAAATTACTTTGGACAACAACGGTCAATTGGTAAAAGAAAAGATAATTCTTCCTTGTTTGATTTTGGATTCAATGATAATACTATTCGAATTTAACATATATTTCACCCAATTGCAGGTAACTGTCTGAATGAATCAAACAAAATGTCAATGGAGGAGAGTATGACACGTATACCACGCAGAAAATGGACTTACTCTGAAAAATCTGTTGATAAAAAAAGTTAACTTTTCGAGTGATTTAATTAAAAAAAATTCTTTTGTGTCCTTGTACTGCTGAAAAAAAATAAATGAATTCGCATAAAAACGGCTATTTCATTGCCACAAATCTTTTTAAAAACATTATATGGCATAAAATATTGATCAGTTAATTGAGAAATTCGTTGTTAAAATAATAAATAAAAAAGTTTATTTTGCAGAATTGTTTTTTTGTTTGTTTTGTTTTTGTTACAATGTAAACAAGCACCAATGATGCTTTTTATAGAACCTTTAAGAATAATATTTAAATATTAGGATTTTTATAGAGCCTCTGATAACAATGAAATTGTATTTGGGACCTAGCGCGTAATCAGGGATGATACTGGGTGATTTTCTTAAAGCTCATCTATTTTTCATAGCTACCACTAGATATATAAAAAAATGTATTTTTCCCAAAAACTGTCATTAGGACACTATAATTTTGAAAAACATTTGATTACCAAATGTACCTAATGTATTAGATTATTAGTTCGTCAAAATTGGTTTAGGGACTTCTAAAATTTGAAAAAAGCTCCCTAAATTTGCTGTCCCTTCCTCTTATTGGGTGCATGGGGGAGCCTTTATATGTGTAGTGGTTAGATCGCTTGTATTAGAAACAATAGATCAGCGGTTTAATGTCTGCTCTTAGCATATTTGCATCATCTGTAAAGAAAGAAATCTTTACAAAAATCTTTATTAGACACCTATTCACTTGGGTGTGTCAACATAGGTCAAATAGCTAATACAAGAGAGGACTAGAATTTTTTTTCATATACTAATATTTTTTAGTATAAATTCTAAATTTTTTGAGTGTTTGTTTTCTGGTTTTGATATTTTTAGCCATAATTTCATTTAAAGTTTTAATTTTCATGAGTTTGAGTATGGTAACATTTTATATAAATAAATAAATATATGCATATATATAATACACACAATTTATAGTAGGGTGACCTGACCGAGGTAGGAGCTCCTTAACCTTGGATGACAATCTTCCTAGTGGTAGTATCACAATAAAAATACCCGATTCTGACCTTAATGAAACAACACTCTCTCTCTACAAGTCAGTCAGAGCAGAAAGTTAACCTGAAAATATTTGTTTATTATAAATTTAAAACTATTGTGTGTATATTTTAATTTTGTACTACATTTCGATAAGGGTCCTAGTGTAAGTCTTATAGGCCTTACCTATGACTTATTGATACAAACAAATTGAAACATTTTCTCAAACTAATATTTTTAATGACAAATAAATAACTGAGTTACTATGCCAAGTATGTTTTTGTGAAATTTGTGGCTATGAAAATAGCCGTTTTTAAATGTGATATTACATTCAACTATTTATTCGAATCCAAATAATGTTTTTTTCATTTTTGAGCGGAGTGACTTTGACTTTGTTTGATTCTCTTTAAGTTTGTGGATACTTAGTTTTCTTTTGCATATGAAAAAGATCTCACTCTAACATAAAGTGTAACGAGATGATAAAATAGGTTTAAAGACAGTTCTTTGGATACTTGATTTGTGAAAAGACTACAAAGTTTAGATATGCTTGCCATAACAACACTGTTTTTTAAAATTTCGGTTACAATTAGTTCTGAATCAATTTTTTTAGCAAAACCATTACTTTGTTAGCGAAAGAGAGGCTCAACTTTTGCAAAGATTTCTAAAACTGGAGGAGACACTTTCCACAAACCACCTCAATTTTTAGCATCTACAAATTTTTGGCATTAAGAAGTGAAAGGCAGTCTGTGCTTAACTTTTGCTGCCAAAACCGCGAATTCTGCAATAAAATGTACTGAATACATAACCACTTAGATACAAGATAATTTCTTTATCTCTATCTGAAAGTTCAATTGACGATAAATCATTTAAATTTACAAACGAATTATTGTAAAATGAGTTTGTAAGAAATGCTAAAACATGATTGCATAGTTCATAGCCAAGAAGTCTAGTTGTTTTTTTAGTCAGACTGTTAATGAAAAATCCTCTATCACAATTAATATCGTTGTAAAATTGAGGATAAAACTTTTCTGCATCGCCATTATCTTAAAAACTAGCTATTGTTGTCTCTAATAGAGATATGGTTTGTTGTGAATTTTCTAATAGCATTGCATGATTAATTCTTAACTCATTTCTATACAAATCAGGATAGCATTCGTTGTCAATCAAGGTAGTAATGCTTTTGTCAAGCAGACTTTTAAATTCGCTGAGAAGAATAGGTGGTTGAGGATTTTGTAATGCTAAATCCAAAGGAATGCTTTGATGTTTTGAATTTGTATGCCTTGTAAGGCCTCTTTGAGATATGCACTTCTTAGAGCAAATTGTGCAAGAAAATGTGTTTTCAACAGCTTCATTAGAAACTCCAACACCAAGGCGTCTAAATCTTTATTAAAATTTTCGTTTGCAAAAAGAAAATTATTTTCCAAAGCAAAAAATAATGTTTCAATATCAAATTCACCATTGTCAATGGCGAATTTGATATTGAAACATTATTTTTTTCTGGCCAGGAACAGAGTGCACAAAGTATGAAAACGGAAAAAGAGTTCAATGCCATTGAACTCTTTTTCCGCTTCAATACTTTGTGCACTCTGTTCCTGGCCGATCGACAGTTTACAAGTGTTTTAAAGAATATTAGAAAAATCACATAATACGGCCCGAGTGACCAGACTATCTATTTTATATGACTATGGTTAAATATAACGTTGTGTAATTTATAGACGATCCTATATCAATAAGTCGAGAGGTACGGATGAAATAAATGGTAGCATCATAATTGGATCCTACAAGACCATAAAAACTAAACTCTTCCAGGTCTTTAGTTAATCAACTAAACAAGGAATATTTTTCGTCAGAACTTTTTGGGGCACCAAAATAAAATTAAAAAAAAAAAGAAAAAAGAAAAAACGTTACTTGATCTAATATTTGGTGTTCCCCAAGCGTCTATATTAAGACCACTTCTTTTTCTCATATATGTGAATGATCTTAATAATACTTTAAATTTAATCATAGTAACGTTTACTTAAATCTTTCTCTGCCCAATAATATTATCTTAACACATTTTCATGACATGAACATAGAGATAATTAAAATTTCAAATTGATTCAAGTCAAGGAAACATAGAAAGAGCTAAATGGACTGTATTTCATCCAAAATCCGAAAAATATTTTACCAAATGGTATGCTTTAATTATATATTGACAATTTTAAAATAAAGCAATCAAAAGTTATGCATTTCCTTGGTGCTTTCATTGATGAAAATCTTACATGGAAAATCATACTAAAATTTTGTGCAACAAAGTTTTAAAATATCAATTAGTATTGTATAAAGCAAGACAATTTAAATATCGATATGCCTTAATTCAACTTTATTACTCGCTTATTCAATGTCATGTAAACTATGCAAATATCGCATGGGGTAGTGCTTAACAAAAATAATTACATTCTCTTTAACGGCAACAGAAGCATCTAGCACCTAGAAGTATCTAGTCTAATGAACTTTAAAGATTGTTATACTCATGTCATTCCTCTATTATTGGAAATGAATGTTCCTAATATATAGTTACTAAATGCTTTTAACGTTCTTAGCTTTATGTACAAATTTTAAATAAACTTAGCGCCTATATCCTTTCAAACTTTATATACAATGAAATCCAAAAACAAATATGAGCTAAAAAATGATTGAAGAAAGTGATTGACTATTTCTTTGCTACGAAATAGACTATTTTAAAAGATTTTTTGCTATGAAATAGAATTTTAAAAGATTTTAAATTAAGTTGCAAAGAGTTTTAGCACGGGCGGATCCAGAAAGGTTCAATCGGTGTTCCAGTACCCTTCAATATTCGACAAACCAAAAATAAAAGATATTTTTTCAACATTGACTTTTTTAAGCTACTGTTAGCCTACTCTATAGCCACAATACATAATTGCATGTGATATGTGACGTGAACTATATATATATATATATATATATATATATATATATATATATATATATATATATATATATATATATATATATATATATATATATATATATATATATATATATATACAGTCTATATATATACAGTATTGGACAAAACATTTGCAACCAACATCGAACAATGCTAAAAAGTGTTCCTAATTTTACATGTCTTAAAAACGAAACGAACTATACTACCACAGCAAACAGTTTAGGATTCTGGAGTCATAGCATGCCATGACATGAGCAATCAGCTGACAGGTGACAGCACACAATCAGAATTTCGTTGACAAGTGCCATTTTGCAGCGGACAAAACAAGTGCAACTTTTTTGATTTGTTTCATTTTCCTAAGTCTGGTCCGTGTCAACGTCACGGAAGTTTTTTAAAAATTAAAGGAAGTATCCAGAAGTTTCCAGAAGCATGCAGAAGCTTCCAGAAGTTTCCAGAAGAAGCATCTGGAAGCATCCAGAAATATCCAGAAACATTCAGAAGCACGCAGACGCATCCAGACGCATCCAGACGCATCCAGAAGTTTCCAGAAGCATCGAAAAGAAGCATCTAGAATCTTCCAGAACAGGTTCACATAGGTTCATTTTACTATATAAGAGACATGTAAATCGACATGTAATTCAGTCAGTATATGGAAGTCAATCAGTCAGTATTATCAAGACAGTTTATCGAAGTGAGTTTTATCAAAGTGTTTTATCGAAGAACATCAATACAAGAAGTGAAATACAACAAGTGTTTCATTACATCAATACAGTCCACATCCAACCAAGACGTTGTGTTCCACAGAGCATTATTGTATCATCATCAAGGTAAATGTAACACGGTAAGCCTTGAGAAGCGTGATTATTTATTTTCATTATTTTTATGACTTCAAGTGCAAAAATGGCTCCCGACAGTCTTGGATTGGAACTAAGAAAGAAAATTATTGGCGATTACGTAAGTGGAATGTCACAAAAAAAGTATATGTGATAAATATCGCGTGAAAAAATGAACCGTATCAAGACTATGTTCCAAATATCGTTCTACGGAGAAGTTGGCAGTTGATAACAAAGGTGGAAGACCGCGTTCCACCACTTCTAGAGAGGATTCTATGATCATCAGATCCGTCAAGAAGGATCCCTGGATATCATCAGTCGAGATACAAAAGCAATTAGAGCTGCCTGTATAGGACCGAACAGTCAGACGACGTGCTGTTGAAGCCGGATTGTTTTCTTGACGCCCTGCAAAGAAACCGCTGATTTCACTAAAAAACCAGAAGAAAAGACTCCTGTGTGAAGCATGGTGGAAGCAATGCGTTGGTCTGTGGTTGTTTTTCTGCTAATGGTCTAGGTCCAATATATCGAGACGATGGAATAATGGACCGTTTCATGTATTAAAATATCCTGAAAGATGTCATGTTACCTCATGCTGAATGGAGTATGCCAATAAAATGGGTTTTTCAGCAAGACAATAATCCGAAACACACTGCAAAGTAGTCAAGCAGTGGTTTCAAGACAACCACCTATCGGTAATGAATTGGCCGCCTCAATCTTCGGATCTCAATCCTATCGAGAACCTGAGGGAGGTCGTCAACCGCAGAAATAACCGTGAAGATGTTCGTAATAAGGAGCAACTGTTTGAACAAATCCAAAAGGCCTGGGCAGCGATTTTACAAAGTTTCATTGATCACCTGATTGAATCTATGCCTCGAAGATGCAAGGCTGTGATCAACAACAAAGGACGAAATATTGATAGCGAAATACAGCTTGGTCAACATTTTGTCGAGTTGCACTTGTTTTGTCCAGAAGGAAATCAACTTTTTTTAATCTTTTTGATTAATTTATTAATTTTTCGTGTACAAATAATGAACTTTTTGATGAATAAAACTTGAAGAACTTTGTATCTTAACAGTTACATAGTTATTTCTCTAAATTGAAAAAATGCAGCACTTTTATATAAAGAAACTAAATTAGCATTATTTGGTTGCACTCCTTTTGTCCGATACTGTATATATATATATATATATATATATATATATATATATATATATATATATATATATATATATATATATATATATATATATATATATATATATATATATATATATATATATATATATATATATATATATATATATATATATATATATATATATATACATACAGTGCTGGCCAATGAATTAGGAATTATCACATTTATTGCAAGAAATTAAAATAGATCAACAAGAATAACTTAACAACCCAAAAAAACATTAAAAATGACTTAAATAAGACTTAAATGTAGAATGACCATGTAAAAAATATCACAAATGCAAAATTCTGAAAGATCATTAAGTTTGCTGTCTAATATTTGATGTGTCCACCCTTACTTCTTAGAACGGCTGAAACGCGACGATGCATCAAGTGGATAAATTCCACACAAAGACGACAGATACGATCGCTGTGGTGCCATGTATTAACTAGTTTTTCAGTTAATTCTCTTTTGTTAGTAGATGCAGTTTTCAGAACTTCCCTCTTCAACTCGTTCCACACACCCTCGATCGGGTTGAGGTTGGTGAGATCGGGACTGTTGCCCGGCCATTCCAGAACAGGAATCTTCTGGTCCTTCAGGAATTTCATCACGGATTTGGCTGTGTGATATGGAGCTCCATCCTGCATGAATATTGCATCTCCACATGGATACCATTCTTTTACCTGTGGTATGAGACGTGTTACCAGTACTCTCTTATATTGGTCCTGTTGCATGATCCCTTCCAAAAAATACAGACGCCCCGGTCCGTTGATAGAAATAACACTCCAAAACATGATCTTTTGTGGTTGTTCTACAGTTTCCAGGATACAGTCGGGGAGGTTTGCCTCTTCTTTCTTCCTTCGAACAAATCGTGCCCTCTCAGCCATGACTTCTAGCGTAGACTCATCAGAGAAGCACACTTGAATAGCAAATATTAACCTGTAAAATAACGGTACTCAGTACGGTATTACATACCGTATTTTATGATATGGAAAATACACATAAAAACATGACAAAACTACAAAACTAATGAAAAAATAAATATTATTATCACCATAAAGTGGGCAATATGTTTCTGACTTTATATAATTTCATAAGAATATGTAAACTGCTTACCTTCGACCAATCGTCTTCGGTCCAATCGGCGTGTCGACGTGCCCACTCTTCTCCTTCATTACAACCGTCAGCTTGGGTTTCTTCGTGGATTTGTATGCCTTGTAGCCGAAATTCAACAAACGTCTTCTTGCAGTTCTTGAGCTTACTGTCATTCCTATGATGCCATTTCATTCCTGTGCTTACTCTACGGAAGATTTCTTATGTCCTTTTCGGCACAAGTTCAGAAGTACGCGATCATTCCTATGGGTAGTCTTGGAAACCTTTTCACAATTTCCTCTCTTGGTAGCTATGACATCTTGGTCTCCGGACAGCTTATTTCTGATTCTTTCAACAGTGTGACGCGAGACTTCTAACTTGCAAGCTATTTCGGAATTCAGAAGAGCAGTATTTTCTACAAAAGACGCCAAAATTAATGACCAGATATCGCCAAATACCGCAATCAAGTGCCTTAAGAACCTAAAGCAAATTTTATACAAAATACATAAAAAGTCATATTTTAGCAACAAATTTGAAAAGTCCATGACAACAACAATAAAATAAGTTTTATTGTTAGTATATCGAAGCAAAAAATAGTTTTTACTTTAATTTTCGAAATATTTTAAATTTGGTAGTTATTGTTAAAAAAATATTCTCAACATTTTCAGATATAATTTATTTCTTAATGAATGACATAAGTGCATTTAAGTTAAAAAATTGAGATTGCATAACCTTATTGTGCTGCAAACAATTTCTTTTTTGTTTAATTTAAATTTAAAATTTAATTTAATGGCTGAGAAATTCAGTAATAACTGTGAGATATTTTTTAAAAAAAATCAAGTTTTAAAAATAAATTTACTTTTATTTTGAATATTTTTCTTTTGAAATAAGATTATTAAGGAAAGAAAAATCCTTAATTAGATTATAAAAATGTAAGTATTTATAGTTAGAATTGTATTTAATAATTGTCAACGAATCAATTGTCTCAATATCAAGTCGATTTTTGTTATCATGCCAGATCTGATTAATTATCGAAAACAATCTTTCAACTTCTGCTGATGAGCCAGCCAAACAAAATGCAAACTCTGCTAATTTTTTTAAATTTGTTAAAGGTGTTGAATTTTCTCTAAAATTTATGAAAATCTTAACCCAAATGCGCTCTGGTGAAAGTTTTAAGTTTGATCAGCTTGATAAATTTTGTATAACATAATGATGGATTAAGCCATATTCATCAAATAGTAAATTAACATTAATAATATTATTGAACTTCTCTCTATATCTTTTCTTAACAAATTGAGTTGATAATTTGACATCATTCCAATCAGGATATTTATTCATTATCATCCATATAAAAACTTGCGAACCGCTTGAATTTTCCCATAACTGAATATAATTGATTATAGTTTCATAAAAATCATTCACTTTGATCATTACTTGATTTTTCGTAGATTCACTTAGCTTTTGAAATTCAGGTTTGGAATCAGTTGGCGGAAATCTAAATGCTTTTCTATTAATTACTTTTCCTTTCAATATTTTTATTTGTTTTGCTGCTTCAAAACTTGTTGTAGATAATGGTTTAATAAGTTTTATTGAATCATTGAAATTTTTAAGCTGATTTGCAATAAATATGATTCAAAATTTATTTTTACTATTGTCAAAAAAAGATTAGATAACTGGTGAACACTTAGTTAACGATGCAAAGTAATCCTTCGAAGGATTATAAAACTCAATTAAACAAAAAATTGCAGGTTGAAGTGTTAAAAAGCCTGTACTTGAATGGTTTAACGAAGGTTTATAATATTAATCAACTTCCTCACAAAGCTGTTTGAATTTTTCTGCTCTCACAGTGTAAATATTAAAATGTTTATAAATTTTAACAACAATTCCTTCAATATCAATATCAAGCGTATCACATCCTGCATTTGAAGCATTATGTGCTATATGAGCCATACATCCGTTTCCAACAATTTCTATTTTTAAATTGTTTTGAAGCTTACGCCAGACATTATTGACACTATTACGAATGACTCCACCAAAATTCAAATTTGTATTGTCAGCTGTGAATACTTTTTCTTTTATATTTTGTTTTTCAATTTTTTCTAAAATTAAATTAGAAATTGTTGTTGACTGTTCATTTGGAATTGTTTGGAGTGAAATTTTTTTGTTAGAACATCAATGACTGGATTAAAGAATCTTGCAATTACAGGCAACATTTTTATGCTCTTATGATTGGAAGTATCTGTTACGAGAGCTATAAAATTAGCCGTTTTCTAGTTTACTTTTTGTTGTCACATCAATAAGCGGTGCAACTACTTGTGTTATGACAGCAGCTGTTTTAATTTTTCCAAGTGTAAACCTTTTTTTCAAAAAAATTTAGTACTAATTCTGAAGTACAATCATTAGAATGAAATGACAAATAATGCTTAGCAGTATGATACGCAAATGTTGCTTCCTTAGCAGCAATTTCAAAAACATCATTTGATGCATCTATTTTTTTGAAGAATTCATTTACTTTCCTGTTTGATGATCAAGCAGCAATTGACGACTTATGCTTTTTAGTATCAATATGTTGAACAATATCACTTCGACCTCCAAATTCAACTGAAAATTTAGTTAAACATAAATGGCAATACACTTTACTGTCATTTCCAACCACTTTTTTAATAAATTCAAATTCAGTTGCATATTTGTCACCATTGAGTTTTTCGTTTCTTTTTCTCAGATATGATGCTATAAGAAAGTCAAATTACTTATTAAAACAATCTTAATTATATACTTTTTACTTACTAACTTCTTTGATATATCTAGTTTAATATATTAATCTTATTTAGGAATCACAAATTTAAATTTAAATATTAAAGTAAATAATTTCTTGTCACTTTAAAAAATTTTCAACACAGGTTAAGATAATAAAACGAAATTCGAAAAAAATTTGACGGCATCATAAATTGCAAATTTGTTTTTAAAAATAAACGTTAAAAAGAAGTGAAATTTGTACTTAATAATTCAAAAATACCGGACAAGTTAATATAATTTATATAGTTTAGTTTATATAATATATTATAATCATTTAACTATATATTATATACATATACAATATATTATATATTATATACAATTTTTATGCAATAGATTTGTGTGCATATTATACACATATTATACAATCAGTGACGATTCTTCAAATAAAATGAGGGAGGGGGGGTGAATCCTTGAAAAGTGTCAACTTGCTTTTGAAAAAAAAAAGGTCCTCAAAAATAAAATATACCCGACTGAGTTGTTTATATACATGATGATCAGAGGATTTTATGAGGGGGTGTGTGGGAGTGGAACACTCCCACACACCTCCTCATAAAATCCTGTGATCACAATGTATATAAAATGTATACAAATTTAATCCATACAAATCAAACAATAAAAAATCATATATTATGTATATATATATATAATATCATATGCTGTGTGCTTTTATATATATATATATATATATATATATATATATATATATATATATATATATATATATATATATATATATATATATATATATATATATATATATATATATATATATATATATATATATATATATATGAGGAATGGACTTGCAAAACCTGATAATTCACTTTTTCAAAAAATCTGACTTGCGCACACCACTGGATAGCTCTTGTAATTTTGCATCAGGAAAATAATTCAGGACATGCAGAATCCAATATTTCTATCACAAATTCAGTGGTTAAAATTAAGTAGTCTATGCAAAACTGCATAACAAACAGATTTTCTGAAAAAAGTTTTGGCCAATTATCTCGAAATGACAAAAAAGTGAATTATCAGGTTTTGCAAGTCATCTCCTTATATATATATATATATATATATATATATATATATATATATATATATATATATATATATATATATATATATATATATATATATATATTCAAATAATATTTTATATGATAAAGTCTGGGATAATGTGTGTGCGTGTGTGTATGTATTTATAAAACAAGAAAGATACATTTTTGAAAATGATACTCTTTATTATTCAGAATAATAAATATGGTTAACAATTGCTTTATCTATGACTGTAAAAAGCAGATTTGATAGAAGTTTAATTACTTTTTACAGATTTCCTTTAAATGATGAAATTCTTTGTAAAAAATGGGCAACGGCAGCTAAATGTTTACAAATTACACCTAGTAAATATAGTAAAATCTGCAGTAAACATTTTAAATTAGAATATTTTGAGTGTCAAGAGAATGGGAAATGTGTTTTGAAAAAATATATTGTGCCTTCAATGTTTGACTTCCATGTATCATTGAACAAAAATAACAAGCAGAATCAGCTATATAATGATGATACATCACACATTAAAAAAACAATTTGTTCTCAAATAAAGAGGTACAGAGCCTGACCCTAACCTTAACCCTGACCCTAACCCTGAAATTACAAATACTAATAAGATAGAAATACTTAAAAAAAATTCTCCAAAAAAACTATTACTTAAAAAAAAGATTAAAATATTAAAACAAAAGCTCAAACGAAAAGATAACAAAATTGCTTCATTTAGCAAAGGTATTCAAAAATTAGAGAAGAAAAAAATTATTTCCATTGATGTTGCCGAATTACTTAAGAACAACTTCTCTGGGCTGACTCGAGAACTTTTGAAATCTGAATTAAAAAATAGGCAAAAAAAAAAAGGGTTATAGATACTCTGAAGAAGTTAAAAAATTTGCCTTAACACTGCACTTTTATTTTCATACAAAGAATGAGCATTATTATTTGATTCTATGCATATCGGGCTGCTCTGCGGTATGATAATGTTACTGGATCATATGAAGGTTTTGCTAGTTTTGGAAACAATATTATAGCATATGACCAAGATAAATTAGCAACAGAAGCACTTTTTTTGTGGTTGTCGGATTGAAAGGCCAATGGAAATGTCCTATAGGCTGCATATTGTGTGATAAAATTTCCTCAACAGATTGAAGTAGCTTAATTAAAAATGCTTTAGATTTATGCGCTACTCATAATCTGAATGTTTGGAGTATAACATGTGATGGACTTATTTTAACTTTAGTGCTATGAAGAATCTTGGATGTTCATTTGGAAGTAAAATTTTAGAGATACATGGTAGTTTTTCCGATCCTGAATATGATCATCCTATATATTATATCCCTGATCCTTGTCATGCTTAAATTAGCTCGAATTGGTTTGTGTAGTATCGGAATCATTGTTGACGAACAAAATCAATATATTAAGTGGGATCATATTAAAGCATTGCATAAACTGCAAGAAGAAAAAGGATTTAATTTTGCAAATAAGCTTGGCAATTACCACATTGACTTTCACAGACATAAAATGAATATTAAAATTGCAGATCAAACGCTAAGTGGTTCAGTTGCTGATGCTATAGAGTTTTTTGATGGTTTCAGGTCATCCAACTTTTATTGATGCCCAAGGCACAATAAATTTTATTAGAACTTTAGGCAAATTATTCGACTTGTTACACTCTAAAAACCTTTTTGAAAAAGGATCAAAGAAACCTTTGTTTTTGAATGAAGCTCCAAAATGGGTTGAAACCATAGAAAATTCTGTAAATTACCTAGTTAACTTATCAGACCTATCTAAAATTCCTTCAATTAGACACAGAAGAAAGACATTTGTACTTGGTTTCATTGTAGCAGCCACAAGTGTTAGAGATTTATCCCTTAACCTTTTATCTAGACATGAGAATCCTTTTAAATTTATTTTAACATATAAAATATCACAAAATCACGTTGAATTATTATTTGCTTGTATTCGCTCAATCTTTTTATTAAAGTGGAGTAAAAGGAGATCTCCTCTTGTTGAACAAAATACAATATCTAGTCAAGATTCTAACTATTTTAAAGACATTGCTGGTTGTCTTTCATCAGTCTCTACTTCAATTTATAAAGAAGCTATACTTGGATATATTGCAGGGTTTATTGTTAGAAAACTTTATAGTAAAATTATATCTGACTTGTGCCAATAGGTAATATCTCAGAAGGTTTTGTCCACTGATCATGATTATTCTTTATTTTGCAGTTCATCATGAAAAAGTTTTATAACTTTTAAAAATCGAGGTGGTTTAATCTTTCCATCCTGTAGTGTTTTAAAGATTGTCGAAAAATGTGAGCATGTTTTTAAAGTTTTGGTGTGAGGGACAGACCCTCATAATTTAAAAATATCTTCTAGAAAAAATTTTAAAACTGTTCTAGTTCACTTCATAAATCAAAAACTTGCAAATGATGCGCTGTTTACTGAACTAAATATGCATGATTTAGAACATTAGATTTTGACTGAAGATGGATTCTTCACAGCTTTTAAAAAAAAATTATAAAGAAATATTTAACATTGCGTCTTTACTCATATGGTCAGTTGTACACTAGAAAGGAATTGCATGAAGAAAAGATTGGATTATGCCAACAGTCCAATAAGCTTGTTTTGTTCAAAGGTTTATGAAAAATAACAATAGTAATATTTAATATTATTTGTATGCTATTTATGCCAAAAAAGAAAATTACTTCTTTAAAAAAAATATGATTACTGAAAATTCCGTAACTGTAACTGTAAACTGTAAGTTACAGTTTATTTAACTAACTAAAATTTTTTTATTGAAAACCTACATTAAAAATATATACCTATTTATATCAGCAACACTTTTGATTTCTTTCATAATGGAATATGTGTACTTTTAGGTTAGAGTTGTAAAAGTCAAAAATATTTTTTTTGCCAACATATATCTGTATTTGCCAAGTAAAAATGTAATATCTTTTATTATATAATAACTTCTAACTTTCTTTATCTACTAACGCTTTTACATAACTGTTTTTAAATAATAGTTTATAAATAAATATGTTCAATATTATTATGTCCAATAGCGATATGTCTGTAATAATAATATGTATATAATAATAATATGTTAATGTTAATATGTCTAATGTTTAAAGTTAAGATCGCCAGAAATTTTTCTTCTTTGCTGCAGCTACCGGCTTTACAACCTTCAAAAACTTCACATTTTCTTACGGAATTTATGTGAAGTTAGATATCTAGTCAAAGCGATCTATACTGAAGGCCTATTCATCGCGCAACCGTAAGCCGTGACTGATGGCCTATTTTATTATTTTAAAAATTGCGAAGGTAAAAAGCTCACATTGAAAAACTTGCTCAAGAATTTTCAACCTTTTCAACTTAATCTTGTTTATTCTTTTATATTTCCAATAACTTTGTATTATTAATTTTTTTTAAATTATAAATTTTTGCTAATAATTCTAAAACACTGCATTTTTACTTACTATATATATATATATATATATATATATATATATATATATATATATATATATATATATATATATATATATATATATATATATATATATATATATATATATATATACATTTATTATGTCTGCTATGGGAAGTGATCTATTATATTTGACAAAAAAGTATTTGAAAAATCTTATGCTATGGTTTGCATATTTTTATATTCTTTTAAATAATTATAATTTATAGATGCCAAAAAAGTGTTGCGTATATGGCTGCAAAACTAATTACCAAAGTACCAAAAATAATAAAAGCTTTGAAAAAATACCAGTTTATCGTTTTCCTAAAGACAAAGAACAAAGAAATATTTGGATAAAAAGTATTCCAAATTCTAATCTTTTAGTTTCAGATGAAACTTTTATTTTCTAATTACATTGGCCAACAGTTTTTGAAAAAGTTACTGTTCAAGGAAGACAAAGACTGAAAATGCCACCATCTGTATGGTCAGGAATACCTTCAAGTCAAATACCTACTCCATTACCACGTCATCGCACAACATTGAAATCTTTAAGCATTGTTAGAAATGTTAGAACTGATGAACTTAGCACTTTTTTATTGGCTGATACAGCAACATATATTGATTTTAAAAATGTTTTATTAAATAATCTCAGGGTTTTTTTAGTTTCAGTAATAGCATATGTGATTGAAAAAACAATTAATGTTCAATCTATTACGTTTTATGATGGTATTCCTTTATTTCTTGGTAAAATTTTTGAGAATTTACATTTTGAAACATTTCATTGTGGAATAAAATGTTTTATAAAAAGTTAGTGTAAAAATCGTATAAATATTGTTGATTCTTGGTCAAAGTTTGAGGAAATACTACATTTTTTAAATGTCATGGAAATAGATCATAAGAAAAACATTATTCAGCAACAAATATCAGTTATGTCAGCAAAACTTATTGGAAAAAAAAAATGAATCAGATATTTTCAATTGCCATCAGTTAGTACTTTGACACGCATAACATCAAAAGTTTGCAAAATTGATGATGCTAGTTTCTTAGACTCAGTTTTCAAAAACATTGAAGAAAAACAAAAAATTTGTATAATTATTCACAATGAAGTATATGTCAAAAAAATGATGCTTTACCATGGTGGAACATTGTTTGGTAAATCTTTAGATGATCCATCATTATTGGCTAAAACTGTTTTGGGAATTATGATAGTATGTCTCAAAGGTGGTCCTAAATTTCTGTACAAGATGATTCCAATTTCAAAATTAAGTTCAAATTTTCTGTTTGAACAAATAAACTCCAGCATAAAACTTATAAAATCATCATCTGGCGATGTAAAAGTTGTTATCTGTGATGGTAATCGTGTAAACCAAGCATTTTTTAAGTTATATCATACTATTTCAGAAAAACCTTGGAAAACGGAAGATGGGATGTATTTACTGTTTGACTTTGTTTATCTTTTGAAAAACATTAAGAATCTATGGCTTACAGAAAAAACTGGGGAGCCAGTGTACAGTGATAATGGTATTCAAAGAACAGCTAAATGGGAGCACCATAAATGCTTATATCAAATTGAATCAGAAAAGTTAGTCAAATTGTCAGACTTGAATGAAATTGCAATAGCTCCCAAGCCAATTCAAAGACAAAATGTATCTACTTGCCTTAAAGTTTTTTCAGATAAGACATATCATGCCTTGCTGACCTATTCTCAAATGATTTCAAATTCTAAGGATACTGCGATATTTATAAATAAAGTTATAACCTGGTGGAAAATTTTAAATGTGAAAGGTCGTGGAGCTGATGTAAGACACAATGATCCACTAGAAGCACCTATTTGTAGTCCTTATGATTGCCGTCCTAATACTCTACTTCAGTTTGTTGATATGGCTCTTGAAATGTGTTGTAAAAATGCCAAAAGAGTGAAGCAGTTATCTAATGACACTGCAAAAACAATACACCATACTTGTTATGGTATTGTCGAGCTATGTAAATATTTATTAGCAACAAGTCATGATTATGTTCTTCTTGGTATGTTTACAAGTGACCACTTAGAAAAAGAATTCGGGAAATTGAGACAAGGATCCGGAGGTGCCTACTTTATAAATGCTCAACAAGTTATAGAAAAATTGCATATAAATCACACATCACTGTTGTTATCTTTAAATATTGACATAGATTCTTTTGATTTTAGTTCAGGTCATGAGTGTGCTTCTTGTACATATGTTTTATGTGAAGCAGGAAGTGAAATATTTGACAACTTAGAAAAACTAGAGTCATCAATTTCTGATACTACCAAAATGTCTTTGATTTATATTGCTGGTTATGTATTTAGAAATGAATGTAATGAAAACACTTTGTTCAATCAAACATTACTTTATTATGAAAAGTTTGGTGAGTACCTCAAGTCTATAGATCGTGGTGGTCTTAAAATTCCACCAGACAATGTTTGCCAATGGGTTTTTTTTCCATGCTCTATATAAGGTTACTTTCTATATATAATATATATAGAAAGTAACCTTATATAAAGCATGGAAAAAAAATTGGTTGAGAAAAAAGCTTTCAAAAATTGATTTCAAATTTTGAGGCACACAAACATATATATAATATATGTTTGTGTGTAACAAAATTTGAAATCAATTTTTGAAAGCTTTTTTCTCAACCAACTTTG
>NC_088923.1:14027500-14082500 GCF_038396675.1 Hydra vulgaris
TAAATTGGCTTTGGATAAACAGAAACTTCTGTTAATTTAAACATTTTAACAATGTTTTTCATTTCAAGCTTGTACAAATTAATAATATCAACCCACCGTGCAATTTTTTTTTCTCCATCAATATAAAATTCAAGTTCTTGAGTTTTTTCTGTGATCCAGTTATTACCTATACTTTTTAATAAATGAACATAATCAAATAAAAGAAAAATATTGTCAATAAGCAACAACATTGCCCCCATTAATTGCATCAAGAATCAGGGTTGTCTGTTCAAAAAAAAACTCAGCATCAAGTTCTCTGACTGGTAACATTTTGTAAAGAAATTTTGGTCCATTAAACAATGTTACAACCAAAAAGCTCAGTACTGTGTTTGCTAACAGATGAGGTTTGTTAACTGATTTACCAAATACTATGCCACCATGATACTGCAATATTGGTTTAACATAAACCTCATCAAGAAGTAAAATGCACGTTTTTTGTCTATCATCTCCAAGATAAGAGAAAATATGTCTGATATAAGTGGTATCCTCTAAAGATTTACATTTAGATGTAATTCTTCCTAAAGTACGTAAACTCGGAAGTTCAACATCTTCTCTGATGCCATTGTAGGCTGATCGTGAAAGAGAAAAATACTCAAATGCTCGCACAATTGTTTCAATTGGATACTTTTTTTCCCTAATACATGTTTTATTCATTGACAAAACTTGTTGATATACAACTTCTTTTTTTGTGTTATTTCACAACAATTTAAAAATCTTAATGCTTCTTGAATATGAGAAAATTTGTTCATAATATAAACTCGGTTAGATGATAAAGTCATAACACTAATTTTAACTCCACAATGAAATGCTTCAAAAGTGAGATCTTTATATATGCAGAGTAGAAATCTAGCAATAGCACTTTTCTTTAAAAAGTCTGAAGACTGAATATATAATATATCATTGCATAAATAATTAATAATAGCAAAATTAAATTCATTAGTTTTTAACTTTTCATATAAAACATTAATACTTTCTATTTTTTCTTGTGAATTAAATATTGCTAACTCGTCCTTTTCTTGCCAGCGAACACTATTAAGACTTTTTGATGTTTTTCTAAGTGGCATGGGTACAGTAGGAAATAAGCTTGGCTTTATACAATCAAATACTGACGGAGCATCACGAGGTCTCAGCTTTCCATAATCAGTAACAGTTGTATCATTTTTAGGCCAATGTCTTTCACATACTACGGTGTTATTAGTATCAGGAACATTATCTCTTGGTATTATAACAATCCAACGTTTTCGTTCTTCAATGTTTCTTGGAAGTCTAAATGTTTTAACTCTATTCTGAGGATTACAATTGCCATAGCAATTTGTTATACAACATCGACGAACCATTTTTTAAATACTAAATTAAATCCTTTGCTTAATCCTTCACCTCTCAACTAACTTTTTTTTTTAAATTTAGAAGTTAGTTAAAATAATTACGGGTGTTTGGTTATTGTAAATTTTATGCAAATATTACCTTATGTATATATATATATTCAACTTAAATTAATTTTATTTTAAAAAATTTTAAATAAAAATTAATTTGTTAATTTTATAATAATAATTTATTATTGTTTTATAATTATTATTGTTACAAAAAAAAACCACCCCCGTATTTATTTTGTAAAATTGCTTGTTAGTTTTTCAAATATAAAACTATCTTGCCTCCAGTTTTTTACGCAAGCCGCGCGTTGGCAAGGCCTGTTATATAGTAAGCCATGTCATTGACACAAGTTAATATATATCATTGCCTGAAAATGTAAATATTAAAAACTTTAAAAAACCGTTTAAGTTATTTTTTTTCATTAGAGTTTAATTAACAATTTAAACATTTTTTACGCTGTTTTTTATTTCGAAGTACCTAATTGAGCTTTAGTAAATAATAAATTATTGTTAATTGGTAAGTAATTCTGTTAGTAACATGTTTTAAGCATTGTTGAATGGATAGTTTGTGATATTATTAGATGTTTACATTGTATGTACGTTTATAGGCATGTCGAAATTTAGTAATAATAAAAAATAAACGACATAAATTCCGCATAAAAGCTATCTATACTTTATTAAACAGTTTAGCGGGTTAATTTACGCAAAAAAAATGTATAGAATTCAAATTTAAAAGTCGAAAAAAAGTAAAAAAGTGATTAAGATAAATCTTTACATTACTTTACCACCAGAGCCGTCCTTAGAGAATGTGAGGCCTGAAGCAAAACATTTTTGCGAGGCCTTCTTGAAAATTGTCATTATTTTCGTGTAGGTTTATAAAAAAGACTAAGTGCTTTATAAAGTAATCTTAAATAATAACAATAAAGTTTGTTCTTAAAGCGATTAAAGACCGTATAATGTAAAATAAATAATAATTTTTCTTTGATAAGAAATAGATGAATTAGGATAACAAATAAATTTTTCTTTGTTAGGTTATATAATATATAATTTTTTTTTTTTTGGGGGGGATATATAAATAATATAACAGATTTTTACAAAATAATAATTTTATTTCAGTGGCAGATTGAGGTTTAGTGTCACTGAGGGGGGGGGGGGGAAGGGCAAGTCAATGAATCGGGGCGACCGGGGTTTGGTGTGGTATTTTTTACCCCAGAAATTATTTTCCTGAGGATTGTTCTTACAACTAAAACACTTTATAAGTGGTTTTACGAGACTTTTATCATACATATATATACATATATATTCATACAAGACACTAAATAACTTAATTTTTTCTTAGTTTAATTATAGTTAACTATTATCTTTTAAAAATAAGAAACATTTAATATTACTGAAATAGTTCAGTCGTTTAAAAATATGTTTAACTAGACATATTGGAAAAATTATCATCTAGAAAAAAATTCACTTTTTAGATAGTTTACGCAAATTTTTTTCTGCAAGATTTCATTAAAACAAAACAATTTATCGAGAAGTTAAAGTCAACAGTTACAGCAAGCTCTCGTTCAATAGAAAATAATGCTAATCCAGAATAACGTTGGTTGGTCATTGTTGATCTGAGATAATTTTTTATAATCTTTAGTTTACTGAAACTTCTTTCAGCATTAGCAGATGTAACAGGAAGAGTCATGTAGATTTTGGAAAAAATAGAAAAGTTAGGGAGATCGGGTGCCATCTGTTTCTCAATCTAGAATTGAAGTACATCTTTCATTTATAGGTCAGTTGTCAGTGATAGGGATATCGATGCATACACATCTTTAAAAGTCTCATACTCTATGACTGCTTCTTCTGTGTTCACTTCGTTACAATAAACTTGACATAAATTTTTTAATAAATTTATATTTTTCTCAGATAATTTTGACGGGTCAAGGCAGTCAAAATGTGTAACGGTGTTACTAAAGTCGTGAAATCGTTCATTTATTTGGGTTATAATTGTATCCAAAACATTGAAGCTGGTTTTACATTTAAAGCCTGTAGTTGGATCATCAACTCTTTCATCTCTCCACAGCTCTCCTGTCATGCGCTTCTATTTGGCAACTCGCCTTTCTTTAAATTCAGTTTCTACATCTAATTCGGCACATTTTTCACTTATAAATGATTTGACTAATAAATGTAGAACTTTAAGAGCTGCATCGTTTCTCATTTCGACAAGCTTTTATTTTGTAACATCAATCAACTGTTTTGCAAATAAAATGTCTATATCTTTTCGTTGCAAGTAGTAGGATAGCACAAAAAGATTATTTAACAACTTTTGCAGAAATAACATTAGAATAACAAATGAATGTTTTTTTATTAAAATTGATACTCCAATAGCTTCTGCTCTAACATTTCTTGTATGTTCCTTGGATTCTCCTAGATTTAAATCTTCTAGAGTGGCTAGAATAGCAGAAAAAGATTCAACAACAGCATCAACTGCATGCTTCCTACTTGCCCATCTTGTATCAGAAAGTCGTTTCAGAGTGTTTACTGTTGATTCATAAAGACGTTTCTGGTGCTCTTGGAAAATATGAAGTCGTGGTAAACTAGATGTAAGATACGTATACAATTTTTCAGCTGTGCCAAAAAGCAACTGGACATCTCTGTTTACAGACATTGCTTCGATGGTCACCAAATTTAAAACATAAGCACACCAACGAATATAGATTTTGGTAAAAGCGCTTTTATCCAAGTTTAAAGACCACTTTTAATTCAAGACATTAAAGAAGCCCCATCATAAGCTTGTCCTCTGCAGAGTTTAATATTAAGGCTTCGTTTTTCAAGCTCAGATTAAATTAAATCATCAAATGCTTCAACTTTACTGTTTTCTAGAGTATAGAAGCCTATGAATCTTTCCACAACATCGCCTGGTTTTAAAATTATTCGTAAAGAAACTGACATCTGATCAATTCTGGAAATATCAATCGTTGAATCAATAATTAGATAAAAAAAAACTGGGCTAATTTAACTTCATTGTTGATTGTAGATGAAATTTCAGAAACATGCAATTGAATTATTTCATTTTGTACATCATGACTTAAATGCAGTTCATTCCTCTTTTCATATTAAGATGATTGTCGAAAGTAAGATTATATTTGGATAATAGTGTTAACAGTTCAAGAAAATTCCCAGAGATATTAGCTGTACCTTTATTAACCATTTTGCAATGTTGATGTTCTCTGTGTCCTCTAAATGATAAACCTTGCTTTATTACGAACAACGTTACGTCTATCATTTGTTTCAAAACTTCTCTATTTTTTTCTACTTGGCAACACTCCTGACTAATTAAACCAGATATAACAGTTTTCTCATTTGAAATATGACATTTAGTTAGCAAATATTGGCGTATTGCATTTTGATGCTGGTGAGAAGTTTCGTGTTTGACAATTTTTTCCATGCCTTTTTTCCAGTTATAAACTCCTGCTGCTGCATCAGACCATTCTTTGCTATAATTTTTAGCTTTAAAATCAGCAAATAACCAGCAAACGTGAAAGTACATTTTTTGATTGCTAGGTGAAAATATAAGCCAATATTTTCCTTTTTTATATTTCCCTTTCCAATAGCTTTTGTATGCCGAGATAGTTGGAACTTACGACCTGCTTCATCAGTTGGAAATTGGAAAGATTTTTTGAAGACCTGGCTGACGTGGTCCTATTTTACACAACTTCCTTATTAGCTTTGCGCATAAACTCGTATTATTTTATATAGTCTGGGATCTGAAAAGAAGTCCAATTAAGGTAGAAGTACCGGGATATATAGGGTAAGTTCTTTTTCATCAAATGCTTCATTTTTAGAATTGGTAGACCTGGTACCATTATCGTTTGTCTGCTCGAAGTAGTGTTGAAATCTTTCAGCAGGCACATCAGTTTCACGACTTTCTGTATGGGCACTTTCAGAAAGGTGATGATCTTCAGACACAAACGTATTTACAGCAGAAGTTGTAACTGACTGAGTATCCGACAAGCAAGTGTCACAACTAACATCATATTTGATTAAATATGATGTTAGTTGTGACACTTGTTTGCATCCATGTTCAAACGAACCTTCTTAGCTAACTTGCAGGTATCTGTTCCACTTAACTTTCGTTTTTTGTTTTCATTGCTAGGTTCATGATCGGTATCATCCATAGTAGTTAACATAACATTACTATAGCAAAGATTTACGACTATTGCTAAACTGATCTTCCGATTTAATACAATCGATCTCTCATATATACTCTGTAAAAAATATTTTAACAACTCTTACAAACAGTAATGCTGATTATCTTAAGCAAACACCCAAGTCACTAATTTTTTAACATGTAATTAATAACAATTATTAATAATTAATGTTTAAAAATCAAATCTTAATAACAATTTTAAAAATTTGTTAAAACGGCAACAATACAATTACGAGAATAGAAAAACTGAGAACAGATACTGATTTCCGATACAAAGACAATCAGAAATTATTAAAAAAAATTAATTATAAAAAACAAAAACTTAATTAAAAATAAATTAAATTCAAATAAAAATCCTTTTTAAAAAGAAACTTTAGCACGGTTAATTGATTAAGTTAACGTCGTTTAATGGCTTTGATGATTCATTTGTTCTTTTTTATTCAAACGTATTAATAGTTTTTAATATCTTGATCTTAGTCTTTTTCCTCTCTTTCAACTATTTTCTCTCTCTCACTTTTGCACTTATTTTTATTCTTTTTCATTTTGTTTTTCATTAATAATTTGAATTTTTTTTTAATGTTTTAGGGGGCGCCGTTTGAACGTTCTAGGGGGCGTGGGGGAGGGCAACTCTTACCACATCCCCCCTCCTTCCCCACGCTTTATACTAAATCCGCCACTGTCTTATTTGCACATATTATGTTTTCGGCAATTGATAAGAAGGGTGCTCATTGGTAGGTAGATGTTATATAATAAGTGTCACATCTGTGGAATAATAGACATAAATTTTATTATAGAATCCGGAAAAATAATTATTAACAAAAACAAGTTGTTCTTGTTAACCAATTAAAAATAATACATATTATTAATACAGTAAAAACAATTGTTCATGGTTAGATAATTTTTAAGATTGCGTCAAAAAGATGAAAACTTAGATGTCTAAACTTAGGCTCATTTTATGTGAACTATACTTTTCTCGCTTTCATTCCCGCGAAGTTGTCAATAATTTCATCAAAATTGATTTTTGCTGTTGTGTCAGATTCAATCAATAACGTTGCCAAAGATAATAGCTTTTCTTGACCCATGGACAACCTTAAATATGTCTTGATAAGATTCAAATGTGAAAAACTTTCTGCGCTTGCTACAGTTTCAGGTATAGTCAGTAAATTCTATACGCTATAAATGTGTTTGGAAATGGGTTTTAAATCTAGCGAATAAATCTCAATATCTCCGCAGCTGTTTCCACCTTAGCTTGTAGATGTTCTCGAAGAGCCTTAAGTTCAGAAAAAAGGTAATTTTCACAAACATCCTTTTCCAAAATTTGCCAAAATTTTGGAACGATTCTAGGACTTTACACTTTTAAAACAATTTATCTTTTTTCACTGCTTTCAGTTTTTTGAAATGATAAAAAAATCCAAACATGGTATCGTAATTAGTTATTTGTTCAAACCTTCTTTTCAAGGACAAATCCAATATGGAAAGTATCCACTCCAGAGTGGATACTTTCCATATTGGAACCGTTGTCATACCATTGTCCCCTGTAGTCCCTGATTTGCAATCAAATTTCATCTAACTCTTTTAAAAGAACATCAGTTAGATTTTTTTCCATTGTTGATTTAACGTCTAAGAATCCAAGGAAATGTTCTTTGATGCTTACATCTTCATTTTTACTCTTAAGAGAAGTTGCATTCATATTAATTTTTACAAATCGAACGACCAAGGATAACTGCTCCTTCTGATTAAGGTCCGGTGTGCAGACTATTCATTTTTTGCCTTTTTTTATTTAACTTTTTTTATTACTTTTATTTTACTTACGTTACTTTTGAATTTTATTTTATATTCTTTCATTCAATTAATCTTCTTTTCTTCTTTGTAGATAGTTCAACTTTTATTTTTTTTTTATTTTTGAAAAACAAGATGAAAATTTCGCCTGATCTATTAACTTTATTTTGACTTTTTCACTCTTTAAAAATGTATTTTATAGCTGTTAAACAAAGGAGTCCTCCATTGGCAATGTCATTGCAAGAAGAGCTTCAATAGCTTCTAACAATGTTTTGCATTATTTTGTTCGCTATTATCACGTATGAAGGAGAATCTTGTTGTTATGTCTTTTAATTAATAAATAATTGCGCGGGTAATTAGATATTTTTGGAACGTATATTATTATTATATTATTTTTATTTAACCAAAACTTTTTTCTTAATTTTTAACGAGAGTAACGCCTTTTACTTATTTTTTAACAAAAGGAAGGCGTTGTTGCGTAAGGCCTTACTCTCTTTAATAATAAGTAAAAGTTTTGATTGCTTGCGCTTATAATGGCATTCCTAAGCGCGAGGCCTGGAGCGGTTGCTCCATTTGCGCTACCCTAAGGGCGGTTCTGTTTACCACTTTTATAAATCTTTACATTACCTTACCACTTTCTTGCACAACCTAACTAAACAACAGCCTATTGGTAATTAATTTTTTATTCTAAAAAAAAACGAAACTATGCCTTAATAATGCATCACCTAAATATAAGTACAATTTTCTTTACTAATACAAAAATTACATAATTTTTTTGGCACGTCTTCAAAATGATTTTGCTATAACATTCTTAATTATTAAAAATTCTTTGAAGAACTCCTCTTATTCTTCGCAATGTTATCACCTCATTCAACATGACTGCTAATGCGATTGTTTTTGTTTGATGTCAGAGCGACTTATTAAATAATAATCAATAAAAAAGCAATGGTATATTATATAAACTAGATGTCTAACTTCGATTCGAAAAGTGAAGCCGCTTTTCGCCATTTTTACAAATGGCGGATTAAATTCGTAAACAAAAATTTTTATCTTTCCTTTTCTTAAATGAAGTAAATATATTTTAAATTTAAATACTATTAGTGTAAAAGTGTTAAGCCGAAAATAGAATACTTGTAAAATAATAATTTATGATTCCTTAATTTATTTTCGATTAAAAAGGAATTAAAGTTTTGAATAGAAAAGTAAAACAACAGACTCTTTTGAAGCATTTTTATGAATTAAAATACTTTTTAATAAACATGCAGTGAGCCCAGTAGGCAAAGTTTTGGAAATAGGATCATAACTAATAACTAAGAAATCCTAGAAAACTCTTTGAGGACTTTTTAGAAAAATATTTTTTTGCTTGTTATAGGAATATATAAATATTTAATTTTAAACTAAATTTGTGGACTGGGTTCAAATAACCATATTTAATCATTTTTGATAAATTAGTATTTTTTGATAAATACTCAAAGTTAAATTTTTTTTAGACAATGAAAAACGTAATTTTAGACAATGAAACGTAATTTTAGACAATGAAAAACGTAATTTTAGACAATGAAACGTAATTTTAGACAATGAAAAACGTAATTTATTAGATATAGGGGAGACCGGGGCTAGTTGGCTGCAGGGGTAAGTTGACGAACTGCGTTTATCTTTAAAGCCTTTCATCAGAAAGTGACAAAAATTACTCAGAAATTTCCTTATTGACCATATCATCATTCACTGTAGTATTGTCAGGATTCGCGCATGCGCATGGGAGATATTGAGATTTATGCGTTTTTTGGACAAAAACGTAACTTTTAGAACATCGCTTCCTTTTTACTTTACAAAGAAAATATTTAGTCGTATGAAAAAAAATTATTGTAAAAGTTCCAGTCACAATTGGTTTACTATATCCAGTCAGACTTTTTTTTCAAAGCTGCCGTTTTTCAGGATCTATAGACTGTTTATTAAAAAAAAAGCTTTCGGGGTAAGTTGACAAATTCTTCACGGGGTAAGTTGGCTCATAGCATTTACTATGGAAAAAAATATTTATTATAATTTTTATTTTTTATTTTTTATTTTTTAATTTTTAACAATATTGAAAATATTGATACTTACAAAAAAATTAAAAAAAAATTTTTTTTAGTTTTTTTTTCCACAGGTAAAAGGTGGGCTACTGTTTGGCTTTTATACGGACTAATATTTGGTAGCTAAAAGTAATATTAAATTTTGGGATAAAATTGTTGCAAAAATTAATTAAAAAAAAATTTCTATTAATTTTGCACTTAATAGTGCATTAATAATCATTTTTATAGTTTGCGCCAACTTACCCCGTGGTGGGGTAAGTTGGCGCAAATTTTTTTTTATTTTTTTGAGGGTCCAGAAAGGCCCCAAGAATTTTTTTTTGTTAATGAATGCAAATTTTATAAGATACCCTTATCCATACTCTTTAAGACTACACTTTAATATTTTTTAAAAAATGTACTGTTAGGGCTACATAGAGTAAAAACCGAGCCAACTAGCCCCGGTCTCCCCTACTTAAAGAAAAGAAATTTCAAAAATTTAAATAATTTGGGGGTCTGGTTTCTACTGTTCTATTGATAAAAAGTTTAGTATTTAAAAACAAGTATTCTGTCAAACTTGGATTTAAAATAGTGATAATATAAAAAAATTATAAGGAAAGAGTCCTAGTGATTTGAACTTGCAACATATATTTGAAGATAAAAAGTTAAAATAGTAAAAAATGTTAATAACTTAATATTTAATCATAAATAATAGTTTAATCATGAATAAGGTTTTCAAACATATCATGAAAATATCTCTTTGGTTTTGAAAACATACGCTAATGAGATCTGCTTGTATGCTCATTTAAACCACAATCTTGGCATAACTTTAGAGGATGCAAATGGATAATTCGGTTTAAAACGCAAGGATCCGATCTCTCTAAACGACGACACCTCACATCTGTAAGTTGTTCTAGATACGATGTCTTACGAGAGAGAAGTTTTTAATAGTTTCTAATATCTTTGTTGTTTGCTTCTAGACCTTCCACCGATAAATTGCCAAGACCATAACCATCATTAAGATTTGTTAACTCAGTTAAATAACAAAGGACTCCATAAAGAGTGTGGTTAATTTGTGCCAATGGCATGTTTGTAATAATGTTAAGTGTAGCATTATTGCATAACTCCTAAAGTTTGTCCATTTTAATTTTATGCTGACAAGAAACTTTTTGCATTACGTATTGGTTCACCAAGTGGTCCTGTTTTTGTTACCCAAAGTCTATAATCTATATGATAAAGTAGTTTTAAAAACCAGGTAGTGCTATTTAAATATGAATGTGTAATACATATGCTTTTTTGATCAGATTTGGTTTGTGGTTTTTTAGTCAGTCCTTTTTTTGTGTCAAAATCTCCAGTTTTAGTGGGAATGATACCATCCTTCTCAACTAGCTTTTCGTACAGCATCCAAGTTTCTACCAATGATCAATCAGTGAAGAATTTCCGATTGATCGGAAATTCTTAGTTAACTTTTTTTCATCCTTCAAGCAATTCATTAATTGTTGGAAAATATATGCCCTTTGAAGAAAAAATAAATCTTAACTTTCTCATTTGCTCTTTACTTAATGTAAGGGAATGCATTAAAGCAATGGATTCATCTATGCTAAAGATATCTGTTGTTTTCGTATGGTTTGTAAAAGTAGCATTTCCAACACGAGCAATACTTTTATTATTTTGTGTTTTAACTCTATGTAAGAGGTAACCCAATAACTGGTTAACATGCAACTCTGGGCACTTATTAGTGATAAAGTTGTTTATATAATTGAGAAGTTCCTGTGTCCTCTCCTTTTTCATCTTATCACCCAGTTATGTAAAAGATTTTCTTTGTTTTGAAAAACACGGTTCTGTTATGTAAGCATCCTCTACCTCATAAATAATAGCATTTGATGCTTTTGAAAGTATAAATGCATATCCATTTTTCTTGGAATGTTTCTCTTTCAGGCGTTTATAACGTTTTCATGCTTTTTCACACACATTTTCAAACTCCAGTTAATTAACTGATTCAAAATTTTTATAAAGTTTTTCTTTAATGGCTGAACATGTTACTGAACTTGACTTAACAGTTTGTCAGCTTTAATAACTTGTGTGAATAAATCTACTTCTGTGATGTATTTTACATTTTTATTTTTCTCCATTACATTTATTTTTTATTTTATTTTACTTCTGCTAAAACAAACAAAAATCATATCAAGTAAACAAATAAAAAATAAAAAAATATTCATATTTGTAACCAAAAATAAGATATTCACATACTTTAAGAAAAAAATAATAATCACTGTTCAACTTTTTTAAATCATAGAAATAAGAAAAAGTGCTAACTTGCCTCAGTTCCCCTTAAAATAAGGGCCGTCCTTAGGAGAGAGGGGGGCATTGGGGTGTCTAACCCCCTGACTATAAAAAACCTGTCGTCAAATATCGGCTATATCTACATTGTCGGCAAATGTAGACTTTCAGTCGGCAAATATTTAAAAACGAGGACCTTTCCACAACCCCACCCCCCCCCCCTTCACACACCCGCTTTCCCATGCCAATCTCTTCGGGAGGCCACTGCTTAAAATATTTGAAAAGAAGAAATGTTAAATATTTATAAAATATATGACGCAGTTGGCAAATTAGCACTTTTGAAAAAATCTAAGATTTAATTCGATTTTTTTTTAAAATGAAAAGATAATATAATTACATAATTGAGTAATAAGATAATATAATAACAAGATAATATAATTACATAATTGAATAACATAATTACATAATTGAGTTTTAAAAGTTTTGAAAAAAAAATTTAAAAAAATAACGCATTTTTAAATTTATTTATTCAAAAATATATTCCATGTCAAATTAAAAACAACTTTTACATAAGTGACTTATCAATTTTCATGTCGATAAATTCATTTTGAATGGAAACTAATCGAATTTACTAAACTTTTATAGATACACAAAAAATTTGGAAATTCATCAACTTCAAAATTGCACATCATCACTTAGAAATTAGCTAGAAACATAATTTTTTTTTGTTTTTTTTTTGTTTTTTCACAAATTTATCTGACTTTCTGAATAAATAATTTTTATAGACTTTCTCAAACAAATACTGTTTGTCTATTTCCCCAAATGGGCCCACTGTGAAACATAGGCTCATAAAAAAACTTTTATAAGTATTTTATAATTAATAAAACTTATTTTTGAATTATTTTCAATTCATTGGGAGCTTTTGACATTTTTAACTTTTATTCTACACTTCAGCTTCAGTTTTTGCCCTTTTTACAAATGGCGGACTATTGTCATAAACAAAAAAAAGATGGCTTCATTTTTTGTCCAATAAAGTTTGACAATTTGGTTTATATAATCATGAAGTTTGACATTTGGTTTATATAATCGCAAGTTTGACATTTGGTTTATATAATCATCAAAGTATTATAGATCTAAAATTTTGCCATAATATAACAAATCATTATAAAAGGTTTTAAATATTGTATATATTAATTTATCTGATTAACATTGGTATAAGCCCGGTTAGCTCAGTCGGTAGAGCATCAGACTTTTAATCTGAGGGTCGCGGGTTCGAGTCCCTCATCGGGCGCGTTTTTAAAGCTATTATTGTTCTAGGTTTATGTCATACCGTATTAAAATTGTCTTTTGAGGTCGAACGATATAATTTTTTTATGATACGCATTTGTTTTAAAAAATGTGTTGCAATCTAATTACTATAATATGCGGTTACTTACATGCGGCTAGGGTAGAAAGTAATAAAAGAAAAGTTAACAATCGAAGATTATGTTAGAATAGAAGTAAGGACGACAGGACGAGCAAAGTCGATTTTCAGGCTAGCAAAGGCCATTTAATACCGTCAAACGGGGTGACTTTGATAGGTTTTTGAGCATTTTTGCAAATAAACTCTTTTGCATAATTTTTTTTTGAATTTTATTTTTTCGATATAACATAATGCCTTTTCTTTAAAGGATTCCATTAAATATAATTTTTTTTTTTTGGTTCTAATATATATTTTTTAAACTCAAAAATGTCATCAATCTCAATCCTTCGTTGGGTATGACTTTGATTGTTTATTATTTCTTAAAAGCTTATTAATTAAGCCATCTTCACAAGTGCCATTAATATTTATTTTTTGAGTTTTACTAAGTTAAAACACAATTTACAAATATATTTTTAAGATTTTACTGGTAAAATTATAAATTTAGACAACAAGATTGGTTATCGAATATATCCACAAAATGGACAAAAAAATAAAAAACAATTTGGTGTTAATATGCTAAACATAACAATATAATATATCAATAGCACCATTAAAGTAATTGTAATTAGTTATAAGATAGTACTAACAAAAAAAAGTACTAATGGTCAGGGCCGCCGAGAGCCTTTGAGCCGCCCGGGACAAAACCTTTTTTGGCGCCCTCATAGATTTCGGTTCATATATATACTTAGCATAGAAGCTTAAAAACACATTATGCCTTTATAGCTACTTTAACTTTATTTCATTTTTTGCTAACTAACCACAGCATAAACAATTCCTAATTTAAATAAAGTTTTCGAGCTTTTTTCGAAGCAAAATTAAAAATTACTTTATCATATGACAATGATTTTGCGAGATCATTTTCAATAGACAACATCATAAGATTTGAAAGTCGCTCTTGTTCCATGGTGGCTCTGAAGTGGTTTTTTATAATCTTAAGGTTACTAAAAGATCTTTCACCCTCTGCAACGGATATTGACATTGTGTGAAAGATGCGCAAAAGTATGCATATCGACGGGAAAACTGGTTGTGTAAGCCTTTGGAATATATTTGGTTTAAAAGATTGAGAAAGTTGCCTCTATTAAACAAGGAAGATGCTTTCAACCGGTCAAAGTGACAAATTTTTTCAATAAGATCATCTTCTTTAACGTCATTTGAATAGAATATCGCAAGTGTCAACTTGCTTTGTCATCTTGTGAAGAAGGGTCTTTAGACTAAAGCAAGATAAAGGAAAACTGAGAAGAAACCTTTTTCACAACATTAAAACTTGATTGAACTTGTAGAATTATGTGGTCCAATGCCACGTTGAAAATATTTACTTCAAAATTCTTTTCTGTATCGTCGAGGTAGTGGGCTGTATTTGATGGTTCCTTGTGGAATTTTTTCACTCTTCTTGTGCGTTTCACTTTAAATTTTGTATCAAAGCCTAGGTTTCCAGCCACTAGCTTTGCTTCAGTCAAAATACAACTCCACGACGAACGAATGTGACCTAGGTCATCTAGAAGTTGTTTTTTTCACTAAAGGTTTTACAGCTGCAATGTGGGTTGACCATCTAGTATCTGAGAGCTTGTGAAGTGATAAAGTAGTTTCTTCAAGAAGAATTTTCCATCTTGCTGGGCTGCAACTAAAGAACACTAAAGGACTTGGATATTGCCAAAAATACGTTTTGATCTTAGCGCAAGACTCAGCAGCATGAACTCCAGCTAAATTTTAACTATGCGCACCGCATAGTTTAAATTTAGAACTTCACAAGCTTTCAGATACTAGATAGTCAGCCCACATTGCAGCTGTATAACCTTTAGTGAAAAAACCACGAAAAATCATTGCTGCTTTGGATAGAACCGTTAATCAACTTTACCTAACTGTGGACATTCTAAATCAAGCGAAATCGTTGGGAAAATATTTTAAATCATCTGAATCAGTAGTTCTTCTGACCATTTGGTATAAGACACTACAAAACATTGGTGTTAGTCGATGTCTCCAGTTGGAGTCAATCCATTGAAGTCAAACCATTGAAGAAGTCATCCTCATTCAACAACTTCTTGATGACCTAGGTATATGAGCTTGGGCTCCATTATAGATTCTAGAACATTAGAACATTAGAATTCCATATTAGAACAATTGTCGTATCCTTGGACTCTCAGTTTTTATCGTAAAATATTCGGCATTAGTTTAAGAAGCAGTTGTGAAAGAAGTAAAATATCTTTTACTTCTTTCACAGCTGCTTCTTAAACTAACGTAGCACATTCACTGATGAATTCGTTTTGTAATTGCAGGAGAGATAGTGAGCTTGCATTCTAGTTCCCTTTTTTTGATGACGAGCAACTGTTTTTAGATGATTCTTTAATGTTTCATTTTGACGAGAAATAAGTTCAAGGCAACTTAAAAAGTTCCCTTTCTCGTTGTTCTCCATCAACGAATATTGCCCTAAAACAATAATTTCTACGTTAGTTAAGTTTATAACATAGAAGTTCTGTAATAATAAAGAACTTATTCTTAATTATTTAGAGATCTGGCCTAGAATATTTACCTCTAAATGATAAGTTTTGAGATGCTAAAGATAAAGTAGCATCTAAAATACAAGTATTTCACGCCATCTGGCTACTTCCTTTCCTAATGCCTTTTGGAACTCTGATTGACAAGAGCTGAGTGCAAAGTCTTCCAATTAAGATAATGTCTTTGATGAACTGGGTTGCTATGATGACTTTTGATACGATCACTCAATTTTCTCCAGTCATTTCTTATTCCTCCATTCCAGCGAAGAAGAAGAGACTGATCCCCATTTGATCTGGAATTTTCACATCCAAATAAAGAACACGGGAAACAAAGAAGAGAGTTAGGCGATCGGCTCCATATCAAATAATCTCTTTGAACTTTTTCTCCATTAGGCAATGCAATGAAAAGAACTTCTTTTGGGAAGCCCCTGTTATTAGAAGCATCTCGTGGGAAATCATCAGGTAAAGTTGACGGACCTTTTTTGATTATTTCTTCTTTTTCTTTTTGCTCAAGAATCGATGGCCAGAGTGCTGGGTCATTTTCAACGCCTAAATTAAAAAAAATGAATTAACACTTAATATTTGATTAATTATTTAACTATTTTGAATTATTGTTTGTGTAAAAACCGTTATTTTCTTCGGGTTTCAATTTATCATTCAAACTGTCGTCAGTTTCATTTTCCACTGAACCAAGAGAATGTAGATCAACGATATCCTCAACGCAATCATCATTACCATAATACGATAATTGTATTGTTTGTTCTGATTTATTTAATTCGGCCGACTTGAAAAATGATTAATTGTTACTCGTAAATTGCTTCGAAAATAAAATTATAAATTCAATCTCAAATAGCTAATGTCATAAATCAATATTTCAATAGTTAAATATAAATCTCAAACATGAATTACCATAAATAAGTTGATCGTAAAGAGTTAAAAAATATTTACTGTTACTTTCTAAATTCTGAATAGAATTATTTCTAAATTGTATTTACAGTTTGTTATCGCTAATTATCAACGTTTTCGTTTTTTTTTACTTTAGTCTGATGAATGCGAATATCTCAAGGGACATTTTTTATTTAATAGCGTATAGAGTACAAAATCAATGATAAGTTCGTATTTTAAAATTTTTTTGAGGATATAAAAATAATTACATAACGCGAGTAATATATACATTTCATTTATGGCATTTTAAGATTAAAAAAACTATTTTTATTTTACTTCGGCATCTAGCGCCCCATCGACATCTGCCGCCCGGGACAAACTGTCTCTATGTCCCCCCCCCCCCCCTCTCGGCAGCCCTGCTAATTGTATATAAATATTAGGTGCTAATGTACATTACTTGTTTAACTCCATTTAAAATAAAAAAATGATACCAAAATAAAAAAAACTTAAAATCAGATTTTCTAAAGATTTTACAACAACCGGTGTTAAAACCGGACTAGGAATTAGTTGTTCTGAGAAGTACCTCTAAACTGCTGCAGAGTACTAATTAGTAAAATAAGCGTTTGAAAGACAAAATGTTAATTTTCTTTAATGAAATGTTCTGAGTTCAATCATTTATTGAATATTTCTGACATCTTCTGAGAGCGCATCCGATTCACTTAACAGATTTTATCAATATTTTTTACATTTGCAAACTCTAGTTGATAACAATTATTTGTCTTCGGTGGTTAAAGTTGTTGCAATATGCTTGAGAAATGTACAGCAAAAACGATGTCTTCTGCAACAGAATAATTAAACAGATTTTTGGACTTTGGATTTAAGAACTTTCCTTAGGAACCTCATATAAAGAATTTTGGGTGTTGGTAAAATCTCAACAATCTGTCCAATGCAATTCAATTTCACACTTTTTTTTAGTTTTTCCTGGGTAGACTACAACATGCCAACTCCCTGTAGCTAAAAAAACTGTTGACATCAGGTTCTTCTTGGTTAGACTCATTTAAGTTAACACTTTCTTGTCATTACTTTTATTGGGATAACCACTACTACCAACTTCAATGTCTTCTAATTCAGACAAAGATTCAACATCCTTTGAAGCTATTTTTAATTTTTATCCTTTAATTTGTTGGTTTTTGGATTTTTTTTTCTTTTGATGTTTGTCTATAATCAATGTCATCTATCGTGATTAATTTTCCTGGTTCAATTTTTTCCCTCTTTTTCTATTAGATTTTCTTGCTGCATCATTGCCACAGTACCTCTGTGAGAATATCTATTACACCCTCATTTAATATTTCTTTTATGGTCTCACCGCTATAGTCTTTGTTGACATCTGGAAGCCGTTTTAATACTTTTTCTCGATTCAATGGATATATGCCTGAAGCTTCGAATCTCGCTTTTAAGTTGTCTGCTTTAAGTGTATTTTGCAACTTTGTCAAGAGCGCTGGGAAATGGTTTTTTGGAATTGAACCCTTGATTCGTGATTCTCTTTTCCATGTTTGTAAAATATTCTTCCACTCAACTTTCAAGGATCTGAAAATAGCAATATCAAGCAGTTGTAGCAGATGTGTGGCATTTGGGATTAAACATATAAACCTGATATTATTTTCAAGCATGCTTTGATGATATCAGATGAGAAATGTGAAGTTAAATTATCCCCAATAACAATTTTAGTTCCTGTAAGAGATGCTGTTTCAGGAATAAAAATTTCCATGAATCAACGTTCAAATGCACTAGAGTTGAACCAACCAGATTTTGAACTGTCGAATATAGTTCCAGGTGGGCCGCAATTTGTCCACTCTATGTAGCAGTTTGCAGCTTTATAAACAACCATGGGAGAACTGACCAGCTGCACTCCCACAGTACATAATACTAATAGCTCTTTTAGAATGCTGCATTTTTTTTTCTACGCGTTTAAGGCCACGTTTACAAGCTGCTGTTTTAGAGCCTGGATTATTGCTCACATTTGTCTCATCACATTTGAATATATTGTTATTAGGAATGTATTGAAGTGTAATGAATAACTCATCGAAATATGAGCATACTGAATTTTGATCAATTTTAGCTCTTGCTGGTTTTACGTTGTCAGCAATTTACGCAGTCAGAATATTACGAACAATAAAAAATTTTATCTAACCAGGGCCAGGCAAGTTATTTTTAAATTTTAAATCAGTAACATCCATTCTTTCAAGATTGTTTTTTACAAGCAGACTTATATCCAACTTATCCAAAGTAACTTCCAATCTGTCAGGGTGCTAATAATTTGCGGAATCTTTTCTTTGGTATGGGATTGTAATCTGGTCTGCCCTCTAAAGTTTTTCATATGTCTTAGTTTACTCTTATATTGCAGAGCACCATGTGGTATACTATATAATTTGGATGCCTTAAAATCGATATTCTGTTAGTTGAGATATTTAACAAGGCATTTTGCATGACTTCTGCTAGATACAATGCATAGGATCGATTACCTGGTTTACGTTTATAGGTTCTCATGAATTCTTCTGCAATTCTTCTTGTGATATTTCTTGTCTTAATGTCTTTTTTAGCTAGAAAAAATCGTTTGAAACATTAAATAGTCACAAGATTGAAATATCAAATATTGAAAATTATTTGAAAAAGTGAAAAACAAAAATGTTTGAAATTTTCTGCAAATGTAATTGGGAGTAACCAAAAATGAGTGGTATATTACAGTGGTATTATAACTAGAATATACCACTTGAACATTTAAGTATAGATTTATAGAAAAAAATTTATTCCAAAAAATTAAAATTATATGTATTTTGAAATTTTTTGGGACATGTAAAAATCGTTATTTTGTTGTTTAAGTCATGTTAATCCCAATACATTTGCACAAGTTAGAACCACTTCATAATCATTAAAATTTCAAAAATATACGCAGAATATGTTAAAGTACTAGAAAAAAAAAAAAAGTTTCTTATTTTGCAATTACATCTCCAAATCAATACTTTTGTAACTAACAGGCAAAATTAAGAAAGTCACCCCGCATATCAATGTCACCTCGGTTTACGGTTCTTCTTACTAAACGCTTATAAAAGTAAATTTAACCAAACAAAGTTTTGTAAAACCAAAGTAAAATATAATAACAAAGTAAATTAATAACAAAGTAAAAATTAAAAACAAAGAGAAAGTCAGTAATAAAAACTCCATAACAGCAAATTAACAATATGTTAATAAAGTCTTTCTATAAAAAAATATCACTGGGCATGGCGTCCCTTTTTAATTAATGTTCGATAAAGACACGCATTTTTTGCTTGGTCTTTTTTCAAATTCCGAATTCTATGCAAAAGAACATTTTCCAAACGCTTAAAAAGATTTTGTGATGATAAACCAAAATTATAATATGTGTCCAATATTGACTTTATAATATATGTCCATTATAGATAGTATCTATATAAGTCTTTTCTACAACATGCTCTATGTTTAGTTTTTTTTACAAAGCATTTATCCAGTTCTAATTAGCTGATAAGTACACTATTGAGGAAATGTCAAATATCCTCGTGAAACCGTTTCAATGAAGTCTTTAACTTTATTTGTTAGTATAAGTTCGTCCTCAGCATAAATTAGTTCACCCTTACATTTTTTTCCAGCCACCCAGCCACAAAGGCAGCAGAGCTCTCTTCAGTTTTTGAAAGACTCATATCATAAATGTAAGTTTCAATTAAAACCAACTGAAAACAAATGCTTGCAGCCAGCTATCAAACCTTCAGTGGTTTGCACAAGGGCTTTTTTGGTATCATGGGCAACATATTGAATTTGTTTGGGTCCATAGATTTAAGTTGTTCTAAAAATAGTTGCAGATTATTGGAATTTTTATCTAGCACAAATCTAAACTCCTTTTAGTTTCAAAGCACCCCGTGGGGAAAAAAATATTTTAAGACGAATAAAAGACGTCTTTTTTATGACTTGTTATGTCTTTTTTTAAATTCTTTCTACGTCTTTATTAAGACGTAGAAAAGACGTCTTTTATAGGGATGGACCTTTAAAAAAAAGAAATTAGAAAGTTTTCATTTAAATGCCAAATTAAACAACACCCAGTAGGACTTTTTTTTTTTTTTAGGGAGGGGAATGAAAGAATTCACGAACGTTTCCTACTGCACATTATATATATATATATATATATATATATATATATATATATATATATATATATATATATATATATATATATATATATATATATATATATGTGCATATATATATATATGTGCATATATATATGTATACATATATACAAATATACATACATATGTAAATTTACATATATAAATATATACATACATATATATATATATATATATATATTTATGTATATATTTATATATGTAAATTTACATATGTATATATATATGTATACATATATATATATATATGAATACATATATACATGTATATACATAGGTAAATAAATATATACATACGTATATATAAACATATGTTTGTATATGTATATATAAATACATATGTATATATTTATATATGTGTAAATGTATATATGTATATATATACATATATATATATATATATATATATATATATATATATATATATATATATATATATATACATGTATATATATATAGATATATATATATATACATGTATATATATATATATATATATATATATATTGTATATATATATATATATATATATATATATATATATATATATATATATATATATTTTAAATGTATCTTTGACAACTTATTTATCTTTAAACATTTTACTAGCAAATCTATACGTATTACAATATCGTTTTGTTTTTTTCTATGCTTTTTATTTTTATTGAAAGTTCCTTTTTTTTACCATTGATTTTAAATACAGTGCTTTTGTATCCTTAAAACATTTTGTATAAGTTTCAAAATAGATGGGCTGCAGTTGTTTAGCTAGAAAATGTTAATGGGAAGAAGAAAAAAGTGGATGGCATGGTGCTAGTAAGATGGTTAGACAAGACAGAGAATAAATTGTATTGACCACAAGTCATAAATGTACTGAAGTACAACAATTCTCCACTAAACAAAGAGCTATGGTATCAAGATGATCTAGTTTCAATTAAGTTAGTGGCAGGTAAGTGTTTTAACAAGTTTTACTTTTTAATTTTAAATTTTATCACATGAGCAAGGCTAAAATACGCATATAGTTAGAGTTTACAAGCATTTGATGTTATGTCACCTTTTTTTAATGTGTTGTACTTGAAGAATGTTGTTTATTACATATTAAAGTAAAATATTTATTTCCAGACAAAAAAGAAAACTGTTAACAACTTCTGTCTGTATTTACTTTTTCAAGTGTTAGTGAAGCGGGCAATAGAAAAGAAGAAACATTCAGTAAGCTTGCAATTTATTTTTTCAAAATGTTTTAAATGATCTGAATAATTTTGTTGTTTGTATTTAGTTGAATGATGAAATTGTTAAGACAAAAGATTGGCTTTCCAACTTTAATGTTAAAGTTGTTGCTTCCTTGTTAACTGCTGTCTGTCGTTGACAAAGCAAGTAAAAAATGCATTTAATGGCAACAGATTTATCTTTCGAATTGTCTGCAAAACTTTTGGTCTGGATACAAAAGACCAAGTGAAAATGATACTGGAAAGGTACACTTTTTTATAGCTAAACATCATTGCAGCTTTCTAGTCTTCATTTTTGTTTATGTGTATTTTATTTGTGTTGCTAATGATATCGCCAGTTTTTATAGTTTTATATTGTTAAGTAAAGCATCATTATGTTTCAGGCTAAAGTAGAGCTTTTAATAATACTCCAGTTTAATAATCCAGTTTAAATAATCCAGTTTAAATAAATAACAACTCTTAATGTGTATTAGCTTTTCGTTTTTGATAGTCTTTAGTCAATAACGGATTTATAAATTGTTATTGGTCTACTACAATTAATTTCAGCAAAATTAAAAAATTAAGTCATAGAAGACATAAAAATATCAATATCTATTTCCAATAACTTGGATTTCAAAGCAAATCTGAGAGATACAAATGTTTAGCTTGGTTTAAGGACTTAAGTAAAATACATCGATGTACAGTCATTTTGATAGTCGTAAATTTTTTTAGCATACTCATTTTTATATATTTTTATACTGTTTACCGTTGGACTCCTGTCCCAATTCAATCTAGTGGAGACAAAAAGAAAGGACCGCGCTGAAACAAGAAGGGGTTGAAAGGATCTGCCCTTTTTGAATTAATCGTCGGTAAGTCTAATGTAATTCACTCAGCTGATTAAATTTCATTTGCTTTTTTGTATTACATTAAAACAAGAGACCGTTTTTCGTGTTCACTCATTTTTTAGAAGTCGTTGCCAGCTCGTATAAATAGAATTCTCGACGTGAAATGGTTAATTTTATTCATTCTCAACGTGAAATAGTTAATTTTATTGTTGCGTAAGCAACAACGCCAAGAAACAGAGCTCGCTCATGAAACAAAATAGAATGATGAAGAAAAAGATGAATCTGGAGATGAATCTGCTGATGATTCTTAAATAAATATATTCTGTTGAACAATACTGCTTTTTTATTTATAAATAATTCTCCTATGTTTAAAGATGTAGAAAATGCTTCCTCTTTTATATCGATATCTAAAAGAGGTTTTTTTCTCGGCATCGGAAAGAGCTTTTTGTCATACTTTGTATGAAGAGCTGTTATCATTTTCATTTAATGAAAACAGCTTTTCATATGTGAAAAACAGGAATACTATAGTATATAGGATACTATAGTATACCTAGTATGACAAAATACAATAGTATACTAAGTATGACAAAAAAAAGTCTTTCCGACGTCGAGAATAAACTTTTTTAGATATGCATAATCGATTAACAAAGGCGTCTTAAAGACGCCTTTTTATGTCTTTTCATGATAAGATAAAGGCAAAAAAGACTTTAGATTTGCATAATCGACTAAAAAAAGACGCCTTAAAGACATCGTAAATAGGACTTTTAAAGACGTCTTTTCCACGTCTTTTTTTCCCACTGGGTACTTTCTCATTAAATGTTCTTAAAACATGTTGTACATTTTATAGTTGAAGTCTAGAAGGATTAACAGCTGCATAGGATATAGGAACTGATTTCAAAATGTCTTTTTTATATTAATATAGGTTTTTGACATGAGAAAAGGAACTAATGGTTTTATTGTCAAGAGATAACTTTTGGCACTTTTCAGAAATTTAGTTGTTACGTAAACATTTAAGAAGATAAACTGTATCAAATAGGGATGGCACTTTTACTTACTTTGATGTAAAAACGCGAATTACTTTTAAAGCTTGGTTTCCAATAGTTGTAGAAATGTCGTACAACAGTTGTACAACAATAATGCTTTATAATGGAAACATTTTCTTGCGTATGTTGCACAACTTAAGTCGGTTGTACAACAAAATTTATGTTGTAAAACAAAGGTTGCGGAAATAGAATCAAACCAATCTCGGCAACAATTGTTGTACAACATAAACGCACAACTGTTGCACAACATTTCTACAACTATTGGAAACCAAGCTTAAGCGTAATTTGCTTTACGTAACTCATATAAAAATATATAAGTTACTTAAATTTAAAAGAAATTCGTTTTTTTTTTTACGTAAATTAGAGTAAAACCGGGTCAATCCGCACACTTATCAATAAAAATTAAATAACTTTTTATTTTTTATTTTTTTATTAGATAGGTAATAAAAAACTAGATAAGATAATATAAATATATGTTCAAAAATGATAATGAAGTTATTGAAAATATTAAATGTAAAAAAAAAAAAATTGTGCGGTTTTAGAAGACATTATGATAAAACCGCACACTTGAGACAACATTGAATTTTTTAAATTTTAACTTTTTTTTATTATTTTTTTTTAACACAACTCATATTTAAGAAATTATATTAAAGTTTTTACATTTTTTGCAACAAAAAAAATTTAGTTCCAACAACATATATCTTTTGGTAAACATGTTTCTTTGCACAACCGTTCCCGACACAACGAATTCTCACATTACAACATTTCTGTGTGTAATTGTACTCAACACTTTTTACATTTTGCAACTTTTAATCGTTTGGCTGCTTGGTACTTGTTCTTCATTATTGTTTTGCTGAAGTTGCTTAGCATTATTAGGCTCAGGCATTTGTATACTTGGAATAGAGAGTCTACGCTTTGCGTTAAGTTTAGCAACTTTCATGGCTTCCTTTGTTGTTTCTTCTTCATCTTTTTGTTTGAGGAACTCGATCGCATTTTTTTCGGTAATACATTTTCCGCCAAGTTTTGACATTTTGCACTGCTTCGGTTTCTTAACATGCGACTGATTTCTGGCTTGAAAAATCTGTTTCAACTCTCAATACTGTTTTTGCAACGCTTAACATATGCTTGATACCTATAAAAACTTGAAGCTGGTGTTGTTGAGAAAGATGGTAATCGGTGTGTAGTTGGAGTAGGTGCTGCGGCGGCTGTTGAAGATTATGAAGCTGTATCTGAGTAAGATAGTGTAGGTACTGTGGAAATAAGCCAGTGTACTGGAAACCAGCGATTGCATGCAAGCGTGTAAAACATTTTCCTCTCTCGTACAGCAGTTTGAGGGACGGTGGAAAATTTTGTTTATCTAAATTCTTACATTTTGAGTCTTTGTAATACTTTGTAAAAATATTTTTCCAAGCTTGTTTGATATGACAACAAACACTTCTATTTAATGGTTGTAGAATTTGTGAAGAATGCTCTGGTAGACAAATCAAGATTATATTTTTTTTTTGCACAGCAATACCACTTCCAAAGTTATGTGAGTTATTTATGCCTATCTAATACTAAAACATAAATACCACCAATTTTCTCTTTTTGGGGTATAAATACTTCTTTCAGTCATTCAATAAACGTATTATGCTCCATCCAACCTGATTTTAAATTAAATATTTGGTGCTAGCTGGACCACCTCTTGCCCAATCAGGACAAAAGTTTCTTTTGGCTTTGTATATCCCAAATGGTGGTGCAAAATGCCCATTAGCGTTGCAATTGTTTACATTATAATGAAATTTTTCATCGTTGCCAGTAAGTTTAAATGCACGTCTTGTCCCTTTAACCCTAGTCACCAAAGTAATTGGAACGCATGCACCAGCAATCTTTCTGTTTTATTTGAGAGTACCATTGTTGTACCTGAGACATGGAAGTCTTTGTTGTTGTTACTTTTGCGATCTTTGAGAGTTGACACTGGAACGTCATTTTTGAATGCAGCTTTTCTCAGTGATGTTTTATTTTCTTTCATATTAGTTAATGCTATTATATTGTCTTCCTTATAAGTAAGTAAAATGTAAGTTATATTATTTACTTTCTTAAAGAACAGTCATTTCATGTTGATTTAACATATCATTTAGTGATATGGTTGTATTTGCGGCATTGTAAGAGCAAGAGGTGTTTATCAAAAAATTTACAATATGGAAGTTACAATTATAAATATTGAAAAACTAATAACCAACAAACTGGAAGAACAAAAAAAAGGTATTCTTAGTGAAACTATCAACTTTTTAAAAAAATAGGAAAAGATATTTAGCGATATCATAAGTGCAAATCTAAAAATAATAACAGATTGGCTTGACAAACTTGAAAACGAGTTCAATAAATGCAAATTGAAGGTTATAATATAAAGGAAAGTATCAACTTTCAGGAAGAAAATTTCTTAAAAAAAATATCGGAAACTAACAGTCTGATGGCCAGGGTAATTAACAGTTTCATAAAAAAAATATTGACCTTGAAAATCGTTCACGCCGTAATAACCTAAGAATTGATGGCTTAACTGAGCTACCCATGGAATCTTGGAATGACTGTGCAAAGAAAGTCAAAGATCTATTTAGAAACAAACTGGGAATTTCTGAAGACGTAATAATTGAAAGAGTTCACCGCATTGGGAAAATAAATGAAGATAAATCGCCAAGAACTATAATTATGAAACTACTAGACTTTCAAAATAAAAATAAAACCTTAACGCTATCAAAAAAACTCAAAGGAACCGAAATATTCATTAATGAAGACTACGCGAACGAAACGATGGAAATAAGAAAAAAGCTTTGGGAAGATGTTAAAAGATTTCGAAAGGAAGGTAAACTTGCTATTATCAAATATGATAAAATATTCGTCAGAGATTTTTGTAAATAATTTTAATTTTAACAAAGTACTTAATCGAGATTTGTGAAATAGTTCTGTGCATTTTTTTTATTATGCTAGCACGTTTTAATTTACCGCACTTTACCCAATAACTAACGAAAACAAAAACAACACGGTTTGTAGATTTGGGGTCCTAATATCAATGAAATACCCTATGAAAATCCTTTCAAGGGGTGATAGTGTATGCCTGAGGGAGCCCAAAATAAAGGGTTTTGAAATCCCTCATTAACATCCAAAGCATAATTTTGGTCAAGAAGTTTATAAGCTTTTGCATACCATAATGCGATCTTTTTAAGTGCTTAAAATGCTACAAGACATGCTTTGTTTAAACAATATATATAATATAAAATGTAATGGATAAAAACAAAACTTTTTTATTTTAAAAGCTTTTATCCAAATATGCATCTTATTGCTGTTCCGATGTATCAAGATAAATTCTCAGGTTCGAACTTTGCCCCTCGGTTAAAAAATTACCGGCCAATAATTTTCTCGGGAAATGGCAGTAATTATTCAAAGAAGAAAGCAAAATGTAAACACAGTGAGCGCTTTTTAAATAAATTTAAAGATGCCTACATTTGCAAAAACTCATGAAGATTGCAGAAAATCTGTTTGTGTTATATGCATGAAAAAGGGTGATCAAGAGTTGACTGAAAACTATAAGTTGAAAATTCTTCAACTGATTCAAACAGACATAGATTTCAGTGATGAAAGAGTGCCTTTGGCTACTTTTGTTTCATGCAGATCTCAAATTGGAAAACTTTGTGCTGGAAAAATCAATCATGTGCATAAACTTTTTGACTTCAAGTCAATTTCTATCAAACCTACAACCAGAGTTTCGTCAGTTTGTGAGTGCCTTTTATGCCAAATTGCCAAGATCAAAGGAAAGGCGAAGCATCCGTTTGACAAAGTCAAAGAATCCGAGGAAAAAATTCCAAAGCAAATTTCTCAGAGTTCTGAAAAGTGTTCAAATTCAGCAAAATACAGGACTTTGAAACAATGGCATGCAAAAACTAGGTTCAGCACCAAATCAAATCAGCCCAATTAGATTGGTGGAGCCGAGTTTTCCTTTGAAGTTTGCTCTAGCCGGCCAGAAACTTAATGATCAGTTCATGGTCAGCAACATCAGATTGGCAGAGAATGGTCAAACTTGTCAAGTTGTGCACTGTCAGAGCCTCATCAATCTCAGTGATGTTTTCAGAGCATCACGAAAACTATCTGAATCTTCCATTTTAAAACTCGGGATTGATGGTGGTGGATCATTTCTAAAAGTAAGCTTTACTCACATTGTGTTGGAAGAAGATGAGACTCCTCCACACAGCTCAGTACAGAAGACAATCAAGCTGATGGCACCAGCATCAACCAAAAAAACGAGTGTTAAGCAGCAGATGCTGATAGCACTGTCACAAAACACTCCTGAGAGTTACCAGAATGTGAAGGCCATTTTCGAGTCAAAGAAAAATGCCAAACAGGTTCTTTGATTGTCTCTTGTGACCTAAAGCTGGCCAACATTCTTTGTGGCATTCAGTCTCACAGTAGCAAACACCCTTGTTGTTGGTGTGATGCTGCATCTCCAGGTCTTGAAAATTGTGGACAACTTCGGACTTTTGGCCAGATCAGAAGACAGCATTCTGAACACATCCAGGCAGGAGGAAATTCAAGAAAGTCGAAGGAATTCAAAAATGTCATTCATGTACCTTTGATTGAATTTCAAGATGACAAGTTTGTCTTTGAGGCTATTCCACCAATGGAGCTCCACTTATTACTTGGAGTTGTGAACCACATCTTTAAAAATCTTTGCCACCTGTGGCCAAGGGCCAAGGAATGGCCTCCATCACTTCATATCCTTATCCAGCCTTACCATGGGGGGCATTTCAATGGGAACGATTGCATGAAGCTTCTAAGAGGTCTGGATAAACTTCAACAGCTTTCAGAAAAAGAGGGTTTCAGTCCAGCTCTTGGCTTTACTCACACTATTCAAGACAGCGGTCACTTCGTGCTTTGGAAAAAGACTGGACCCTGACTATGAATCCAAGATTGAACAGTTCAAACTTAGCTACACCAACCTTCCTATTTCTGTGACTCCCAAAGTGCATGCAGTGTTTTACCACATGCCACAGTTTATCAAGATGAAACAAATCTGACTCGGCCTCTTTAGTGAGCAGGGAACAGAAGCTCTACATTTCAACTTCAAATCTCACTGGGAGAGATTTAAGAGAGATCCATTGCACCCAGATTATGCCAGTCACCTTATAAAATGTGTCATTGACTACAACAGCAAGAGAATTTAATTTTTTTTTTAAAAGAAAATTTTCTTCAGAACATGCCTTTTCCCTGTAATCCATTAATGTAAATCCAAGGTTGTAACAGAACTTGAAAACAAACTCACTTAGAAAATAAATTAATTAAAGAATATTGGTTTGAATTTTACAGGCTAATATGTTGTGTTTCATAAAAAAAAATGCAAAAAAAATTTTTTTTCAACAAACTTTTTGGGCTACTCATAGCCTAAATGTATGGGTATTTCGTAGTAAAACATTCAAAGCTAAATAAGTCTGTTGGATTTTAATCCAGGATTTTCAAATCACTCATTTTGTGTTCCATATGACATGCACTATCACCCTTTAAAAGGGTTTCCATAGGGTATTTCATTGATATTAGGACCCCAAATCTACAAACCGTGACAAAACGATGGTATTTGTAACGCTGCGTTGCAACGTCTTCGAAAAATAATTTTACTGCAATACACATTAATATAAGAAGTATAAATAAAAATTTTGATAAACTAAAGCACTTTCTAATAGATTGCAATTACTCTTTTAATATGATTTTCATAACCGAAACGGGGTGTTCTAATGAATCATTTCAAACGAACTCAAATTTTCAAATTCCAAATTATAAACTAATATCTTTTGAAAGAAAAACAAACGAAAGGGGATGAGGGATCGCAGCGTATAATCAAGTGTTTAAAGTAAGACAAAATCAAGTGTTTAAAGTAACACAAGACCTCTCCATCTCTGACACGATAGCGAAGTCTTTACTATTGAGATAACGGGTAATAAATCAAAAAATATTATAATTTCCACTTGCTATACACCTCCAGAAAGTGATATAATTAAATTTTCAAGTTTTTTAAATGAAATCTTTCTCAAAATAAATGACAAGAGGAAAAAAAATTTTCTTTATAGGGGATTTAAATATTAACAGTCTAAACTGCAAAGAAAATGCGATTACTAAACTCTTTTTTGATAATCTGTTTCAATTGCGTATTTTCCCAATCATCAACAAACCTACTCGGGTAACCCCAATCTCCGTCTCTGCTATAGATAATATATTAACAAATAGATTTCCAGAAACCTCTTTAAAACCAGGAATTATCTCAACCGATATATCAAGATTTAAGAACCTATAACAATCCTAAAACCAAAATTTATAAAAGAAAAATCAATCAGTTCTCTATTAAAAATTTTAAAGAAAAACAGCAAAAACTATATCAAGTATTTAAAAAACAGATTCGAAACTAACTTAACCACATACAAGGAATACAAAAATCTATTTGAAAAAATTAATAAGAATTAAAAAAATATATATATTATTCGAAACAACTACAAAAAAGAAAAAAGAGATATTAAAAAAAACTGGAACATATTGAAAGAAATAATAGGTAAAAACCATACTAAATCAAATAATTTACCCGATAAAATTATCGTTAACGAAACTGAATATATCGAAAAAAATTTTTTTGCAAACATAGGCCCTAACATGGCTTCAAAAATTCAATTCTCTGATATCTCCTTCAAAACATATATCACAAACAAACATTTCTGTTTAAATATTTTCTCTGGACTAAACCATGAAGAACTAGAAATTGCAAAAAACTCGCTTAAGACGAGTAAGGCCTCATGGATAGACGATATTTGTAGCTATATAGTTGTAAATGTGTTTTGGGTGATAAAATAACCAATCTTTGAAATATTTAAATCTTCAATTATTAAGGATCTGTACCGAATAAATAAAAAATAGCTAAGGTAATACCAATATTAAAAACCGGAGATTCATTTATACTAAATAACTACAGACCTATCTCAGTTCTTCCAGTATAATGTTTCAAATAATAAAATAATTTAAAATCATTTATATTTAAAACTGTTATTAATTGTTACTATAAATAGTAAAATTCATACTTTGCTTTGTTCTAAAGTGTCTAAAGTCAAATTAAACTAACAGATATTAACACTGCTAGAGATGTGAGTTGTTTTTTTGATTCTTGTTTTTAGCAAACGAGTCCGTTTTTTTGGCCAAAAAAACCAACTGCGATAAAAGATTCATATAAACCAAAATTATAAAAAGTTTTAAATTTTACCGCTCAAAAAAAAAGGTAAAAAATCTTGCAAATCTAAAAACAAATCAAAGGAAGATTTTTTTTAAGTAGTTTTTAAAAAAAAAAAACGTTTTTCTTTTTTTTTTTAACTACTCTTTTTCTTATTTTAAACACTGAAATAATTAATAAAAATTTTAAGTGTTACCCAGCTAGCACACATACATTGATAAAACGTTAAAACAATGTTGCGTGTTGCGTTGGCCCAACATCGACCGCCAACGTTGTTTTATTATAATTTTGTTTACAAATGCAACTTTGCCAACAACCAAAAAACAACGTTGGTTCAACGTTGAATTTTAAGTCGGCATTGCGTAAGGTTTTACGTTGATTCAACGTTGTGCTTTACATTGGCACAACGTTGTATTTTACGTTGGCAAAACGTTGTATTTTAAGTTGATTCAACGTTATTTTTTACGTACATTTATCTTTTATCGGAACAGTATTAATTTGTTTTATGTTAAGCATATACATATAAACATAAAATATTATATATTAATACGCGTTTACAGTTATGTACAGTTGTATATATGTATAAATGTATTCATACATACGTATTTCCACCATTTAGATGCTGAATTAACATTGCTTATTACATATGTTATTACTTATAATGTCGCATCTGTTAAAGAGACATTATTCATGTTTGCTTTAATTGTGGCATAAAAAAGAGAAAAATATATAAGCAAATATATTTCCATGATGAACTGAAATATCTAAATGAAAAATAATTCTCATAAATTATACAAATATATATTTGTATATCTGCCTTTTCTCTATGCAAACGTTTATTCACTGTATAAAATCCAAAGTTGTTCCAATGTATGTATATACATCAAATCAACGTTGGTGTATACACATTGAATCAACGACTGGCTAATAACATTGGATCAACGTTGGGTTTAGATCGTAAAAAAAATCAAATTTTTGCGATGTTTTTACATACGTTGAACCAATGTAAATCAGCCAGCTGTTTTTAGTTCCGTCGGTATTAATTTCATCATTAAACAAATGACATTGGATCAACGTTGGTTTTGCAATAAAAAAACAGCCGACGTTTGCGATGGTTTTGCATACGTTGGCCCAACGTAAAGGTGCTAGCTGGGTAGTTATTAAAGGAGAGTTTTCATTCTTTTATTTAATATATGATTTTATTAGTATTGCTTTCAAAGTTCTTAAAGTAACAGATCCCCATAATTTTTTTTTTTAAATTGTTCAAAAAGTTCTTCAAATGTTCATCAAATAAGTTTAATAATTGTTCTTTAATGACTTATAACAAGCTAAAATAAAACTGAAAAAATTATTTAAAGAAACATTTTTCTTATAAAATACAAAGACATCATAAGTAAAAGAGATTTGTCTTTTTTTGTTGTTGTTTTTTTTGTGTAAATTTGTTTTCTGAGTTCAAAACAATTTTTCCTTTACATTAAAAACAAATTTTTCAACAGAATGAATGAAAACTAATTTTTGTAGTTTGTAGAATGAATGAGAACTTTTTTTATATATAAATGATGATTTTTAATTTATAAATAAAATAACACAATAAAATAACACTGCATTGCAAAATTTATGTATTGTATAAGTTTTGCATAGTTTTAGTTTTTTTTTAATTTTGCTATCTTATTTTATGCTTTTTGTTTTTTTAATTATATAACTGAATTATGAAATTATTTTAGAATATAGCCATTGTAAGTAACCATTAATAAGCAGATTTCTAATCAAAATAGTATTCAATCAAATAGGTATTGTAAGCATTAATTAAGCAGATTTCTAATCAAAATAGTCACATCATTTAGTAATAAGTAGTAATAATAGAGTAGTCTGTGGCCACACTGGGGGTAGAAAGAAAACATCTGTGAGCGTTTTATCTAAATCAGCAAGCCAGGTAAGCAAAATGGAAAGAGTTCAATGTTCTTTTTGCAATGATGTTATGTTGAAAAGTGGAACACGAATGGCATATTAAAAAAATTAGAAAATGTCCAGTTGAAGTCAAATACAAATTTTTAAATGATGACACAATCATGTCAAAAATAATCATGACAGAACCAACACAAAGAAAAGCAACATGCAAATTTAAAAACCTTATTTCAAGTAAGCATTTTAATAGTACAAATGTCACAAACGTTATTTCAGACCCTTTAAAACATTAAGAACCAGTTTCTAAAAGTGGTAAATCCTGTTCAATGTTTGATAGCATGAAACAATGTGAAAGGTATCAACATTTTTTTTTTTTTTTGCATAGTATATTTGTTTTTAATTCTTTATCTAAGATTAATAATGTCATATGAATCAGTTGATGCACATCTATCTAGAGCTATTTACGCAAGTGGGTCACCCATGAGTTTAGTTGATAATAAATACTGGAAAACCTTTTTAAATAACTTACGTCCAGCTTATCAGTTCCCATCAAGGTATGAAGTGTCGAACCCACTTTTGGATAAAGAATTCAATAGAATATCAAACAATGTTAAAGAATTAATTGCAATAGCAGATTCTGTAGGACTTCTGTGTGATGGATGGAGTAATATTAGTTTAATAAATTTAAACAAAAATATTTATGATTTATGTAAATAATTTAAAAATCAAAACTAGAAAACTATTTACATTTTGCATTCACCATTGCCTATTTTATGGAAATCACTGCCTTCAGGTGAAATTTACATAAATGTATATTTATTTTAAGAATAAATAATGAAAACATTTTTTAATAAAATTTGTTTAACTCTCTACCAACTCGTAACTTAGTTCTTCGCGTTCAAAACTTTTTCTAATTTTATAACTGAACAGTTTGTAAAGTATTTACATGAAAGTATTAATTTTCAGGTTCATCAAGTCATTCTGGTGAATACATAGCAGATGAAATACCGAGGGTATAAAAAGAAATTAATCCTAAAAAAGTTATGGGAATAGTAACAGACAATGCAGCAAACATGAATTAGGCATGGAACTATTAAAAAACAGCTATCCTCTTCTTGATTGCTATGCATATATATCTCTTGGTCTCAATTTGCTTTTTAATGATTTTATAAAAATACCTACTCTTTGTGTGTTAATGTCACAAGCAACAAATATTGTAAAGGAAATCAAAAACTCACACATAATAGGTGCAATATTTAAAGAAATTCAAATATCAATAGTTGATTCAAACATTTCATTAAAGCTATCGGTAAAGACCAGGTAATTTTTATTTTTATACAGTTAATTAAAACATAGTTTCATATAGTAATCTATTTTATATTTAATTTTATATTATTAAACTAGGATATGTGATTAAAATCTATTTATCAATAGATGGGGTTCCACTGTGGCGTGTCTTGAGAGTATACAGAAAAATAAACAGTCTTTAAAATCTTTGGCCATCTCTAAGCAATGTGTATTAAACTCTACAACAAAAAATAGCTTGTTATCAATTTTTTTTTTGAATAAAGTTTAAGGATTTTCAAAGCTGCTAGCAACAATAGCTGATGAAATCAAGATAACAGAACCTGACAGCCCAATGTTGTCGTCTATAGTGGAAATTTTTTTATAATTTGAAAATAATATTAACCAAAACATAGTAAGCAGTCCTTTAACAAAAAAAGAGGAAGTAAAAATGAAAGAACTACTTGCTAAAAGAAAAAATTTTTGCTTAACAAAAATTCATATGGCTGCTAATCTACTTGACCCAAATATCAAGGAAGATATTTAAATGGGGAACAAAAGGTTAAACTATTAGTAACTTTTGTTTATTTTTATTAAACTAAGTAAAACCATTAATGCAATATCTAAACATTTTTAACAGATTGGTGCATATGAAGTAATATATTTAATTGCTGTAAACTCACCTAATACCAAAATAGATATTTTGATGGCTGATTTAGCAAATTACCAATGTAAAGAAGGAGTTTTTTCAAAACCTTTTATATTAACAGCTATTGACCTAACATTTGGTCCAAACTGGTGGAAGGGATTATGTTCATCTGCTGAATTATCAAAAGTGACAGCAAAAATTCTTCAGCTTCCTGCTACAAGTGCTGCTTGCAAAAGAAGTTTTAGCAGTTATGCAAACATTCACAGTGCCAAAAGAAACAGATTAACAAATGAAAGAGCAGCAAAATTAGTGTTTGTATCGCAAAATTTAAAGCTTGAAGCAATGGATATGTGCGCAACACAACAACCAATTCTGCCTAAAGAACCAATAAATATTTCAGATAAATCTCACGAATCAATAAATGTTTCAGAAGAAAAGTCGCCTGAACAAGAATTTGAATCACTTGACCAAGAATCAGAGTTTTTTAGTCAAGACTCTTCTGTAGATGAGTTTTAGATAAAAAAAACTTAAAGTAAAATTGTTTCCTATCAATTTTTGAATTCAAATTTTGAAAAGAACAAGTAGTTTGTTAACCATTTTAGCAATAAAAAATGTTAACTCTGTTCACGCTTTAATAAAAATAGATTTTATAATAAACTTTATAATAAATTTTAATAGAATCTAATATAGAATCTAAAATACTCAAACAAAACTAAATAGAAACATTATAGATAAGTTGGAAACATTTTAAAATAGTTAAAAGTAAGTAAATAAAAACACTATCTCTTTTATTTGACAAAAACTATTTTCAAGCTACCTCTATTCAAGTTATTAGTGTAAAATTAGCATTTACACTAATAACTTCTTGGAGCCTAATTTTATCCATTTCAATTTCACTGTTATCATTAAACATATTACCAGTAATATTACTATTGTTACAACTGAATAACAAATGAACGTAAAAGAATCTTATAAATAGTGATCTTTTCAAATCAAAAGCTATATTTTAACTTAAGTTTTTTTGAAATCCACATCCTTTTTATATGTATATATATATATATATATATATAAGTTGTTTATCAAAAATAAAAAACAATATTTTTTTACATCAAATATTTTTAAGTTAACAGAGAATCTAGACTTCAATGCACAAAACTATTTTTAACTTATTGCACTATCTTAATGCATAAAATAATAAATGCACAACCTTTTATAAAAAAATCAAGCAATATCTGTATATTTTACTTTAAAGTAATAATAATGTAATAAAGTAGTAATAATGGAGCTGTGAAAAAAAATAATAACAATAATAACAATAACAATAATAGTAATATTAATAATAACAATAATAATATATATATTTTTAGTTTTTGTATTTATTTTTTTTTTGTGTTTTTTAATTTTTAACTTTTTTTGTATTTTTAATTTTATATTTTTTTGTGTTTTTTGTTGTTTTTTTATTTAGCCGTTGTGCGGAAAGAAATCAGGAACATCAGCCCTCAGTTTATGCAAATAATACATTATTTTTCATAAACTGAGGGCTGGCAGTGTTTGTCTAATTTTATATAACAATATTTTTGTTGTAAATAGGAAAATATATTTGCAGGGAACAGGAACATTTAACTAAACATTTAGTTCTTGCTATGAGCCAATGTATTACTTATATGTTTAGTTTCATGTTCCCATTCTCTACTTGACAAAAACGTTTTTAATACAAAAATTGACAGAAAATGTCCATGGTATTTCTACGGACATGATGATTATATTTTAAAGTAATAATATTCTTGATGTTTTTAGTAATATCCTGATCACTGTCATTGGGTCAATTTTCGAACTAATAAACATATGAAGGGATCTGCTGTTCCATATTTCACTCATAATGATTTGAGTCACTGTCACAACAGCAGCTGCGATGTAGGATTCCTCTTCGATAAATTCGCTGTTTCAATCGAGAAAATCGAACTTATTGGAGAAAAATTGTTTTGGGATGTCAAGGAGTTATATACATGTTTAAAATACTCTCATATTTCAACAGGAGGAGGACAGTAGGCAAAGATATGAAGGTTGTCCTTAATTTTATCACAAGTTTTGCATTTGTTGTTTTTAATGATCTGTTGTCTTGTGCTTTTAGCTAGCAAGGCCGCAGAAGGTAGACTGTTGTGTAGAAAGCGAAAGAGGATATTTTGTGTCGGTCCACAGGCGTGGGAAGTGAAGTTTTTTTTCCAAATTTGGGTCCATGGCATTGTTGTTTTTGTTGAACTGTTCCAGAAAAGTTCTGCTGGCACGACTGTCTTTTTGTTTTTGCCACTTCTAAGTGAAAATTTTTGTTGATTTTAGGGGGATGTTAAACAGGGACCCATTTTTGCCTAATATTTCAATTGTTATTTTGTAGTACTAAAACGATTTGTTGTCCCAGTGTTTTGGAAAAATGCTTTGCTTTAAAAAATTCCAGCCTTGGTTTTGGTTCGTAAATTTTATAAATGAATTTGCCAACCAATACTTTGAAAAGTAGTAATAATTGTGAGATTTATCCTATCCGCATTCCTTCAGCTGAAAGAGTGTTTTGAGGCGAAGTGCAAGTCTTTGCTCCTTTGGTAATAAAATTCCGAGAGCCCCGCTTTTGACGGGTAAAAAAAAGTGTCTCTCTCTTAACCGAATTGAAATTAGTCTTTTGCCACAGATTTTCGAAAATGACTTTGTGCAGACATTCTATTACCCTTTTGGGAATGGGCAAGAAACCACACTTTTGACATTGCTAGCGTATTTATCAACATAGTTCTTCCCAATAGTAATAGTAACTCCCAATAATATGAAACCGGTGTTATTGTTTCACTCTATTTTGTCCAATTCTGGGTACATTTTAGGATCAAAACCCCCAAGAGCGAGACCCTTGGTTTTTGAGGCATTGATCATTGAACCATTTGCTTTTTCAAACAGTTTTACTTATTCAAAAAAAAATCCGCTCTGACCACCAAAGCAAGAGCTTTGGCAATAAAAACGTACAGCAAAAGGGAGAGAGGGTCGCCTTGTATGATTCCTCTGTCCGTAGGAAAGAAGACCGACATGAAACCGCAATTCAGAACAGATGGCGAAACTTCTGAATACAGAGTGTTATCAAAAGATATAAAGTTTTCTCTGAAATTGAATTTTTGAAGAATTGGCTGTAGAAACGCACGATCGACTTTGTCAAACGCCTTTTCTTGGTATATAGATAAAATGAAACTAGGTAGATTTCTAATTTCTGCGTAATCTTTAAAATCACGGACTAAATGTAAATTTGAGAATATTGTTATACCTGAGATTCCGCAAGTTTGATTTGGTTCTATAATTTTCCCCATTACTTTTGTAAGTCTTAGGGCCAGCGCTTTTGTGATTATTTTGTAATCAGCGCTAATTAAGGATATGGGCCTCCAATTTTTGCATTCAGTAAGGTCTCCTTTCTTTGGAATTAGTAAAATCACTGATTTTTTCATAGAGTTTCTGGTTTGTTTCTCTACAAAAAGTATTTCAAAAGCAAGTTCTTCAAAAGCTTTTTCTAAAATATGCCAAAAAGTTTTGTAAAATTCAGCTGAAAGTCCGTCATAGCCCGGAGATTTTCCGTTTTCAAATTTAAAAAAGGCTTATTTAGTTCCGCGCCGGTTAGGCGGGTGTTTAAAACCTGGTTTTCATCATCACTTGAATGTTTAGTGATGTGTGACAAGACATAGTTTTGACTGTCTTAGCATAAATTAGTTTTGGTGTAAATTTTTTTATAATATGAATCAGGTAGTTGAGTATTTCACCAGGTTCACTCGTCAATGTGCCGTCATTCTTGCGAATTTCGGTAATTGTCTTGTTCCGCTGTTGAGTTTTTTCCAAATTATACAAAAATTTTGAAGGTTTTTCTCCTTCTTCGATTAGTTTTTGTTTCGTGCGATAAACGCTCCAGGAAGCTAGAGCAAGAAAAGAGTATCGCGTTTTTCTTTGATGCTATCTAAATTCGGGTTAGCGTTTTGTCGCTCCCGTTGGATTTCGTTTTCAATTCTTTTGATGCGTTTTTTGTTTTTTGCACTTTCCTGTATCGATGTATGTTGTAATTCAGCCCTAACAAAAAGTTTGCAGTCGTCCCACCATTTTAAAATTGACTTATAGGACCATTTTTCAGTTTGCCAGTCTTGAATTAAGAGTTAAATTTTTTACCTATGCACCACTATTTCCAATAGGGAACAATTTAATTTCCAGTATCCTGGTCCTCTCCTACATTGTCGGTTGTTGTTAGGAACTTGTGGTTGGAAAAGGAGTTGGTGAGAATTTTGGTGTGTGTTGATTTTTTTAGCGATTTTATCAGGGCAGTAAATTCTATCGAGTCTACATTTTACCTACTGATTTCGCCATGTGAATTCTCTTTTGTTTGGATATTTAAAACGAAAAACAAGTACTAGGTTATACTTACCTCGGCAGACCTCGAGTTCATCAATGTTGTAGGTGTGATATTTAGAGTTGTTTATGCCTTCTCTGTCGAGAGGCAGGCTTTCGACCATGTTGAAATCTCCGGCCAACAGGACGGGTAGTCCTGTATTAATGGCCATGATGGAGAGGATCAGCTTTCCTAATTTGAAAACTCGTGTAGCTTAAACATGAATATAATATTTTTACAACCTGACATAAAGAACAAAAACATCTAAAACTTAACCCTAGAGCACGAGTTTTCGATTGAAAGACGTAATATGAACAAAAGGACGCACTGGACCATAACATTCCACCAAAAGCGCGAACTACAACAATACGAATTACGACAGCTTAAGCGCTTAAACAAAAATGTGACGTGTGAAATTAATGAAAACGTCAAATAGAATAAAAAAGATCGTAAAATAGAAATTTTTAGCGAGAAGAAAAAATTGGAGTTTAGAAAATAATAGTTCGAAAAAATAGTCAGAGTTGAGAACAAAGCAAAAAAAATTTAAAAAGAAAAAAATGAGTTTAAAAACAAGTCGACTGCCGAACTATTTATTACTGCAAACTCGAAGAGTTGATTTGAGCAATCCCTCGTTACTCCCCAGACATTTACTAAAAGATTTTTTTCAGATAAGGCAAATAAAAAATCGTTTACACTGAAGTTTAAGTCACAGTATCTACATACCAACACATTTGCGTTGTCACTAGATAAATTTAATTTAAAAACTCCAAGTTGCGTCTTGGATTGAGTGTTCGAAGCAGCAGAAGAAGATAACGCGCTTACATAACTTTTAGCCATCAAAACAAGTATAACCAAAACACTTTAAAATACGTCCAATAAGTAAAAAAACCACCAAGTACCCTAGAAAATTAACACAAATACTGTCAGAAGTTTAGATGTATTTTTTTCCGTTCATTCATTCCGTTTGGGTAACGGTTACATAATCAGCTCTTCTAGCTGGAGAATCATAAAAAAGGTTGTATGATGCTTTCATTAACTTCCCTATATTCCATTCAGCAGATTAAAAAACCGATTTGAAAGCCCCATGTATTACATGAAGTTTACAACTCTCAACGTTAAGAAGTTTAGGTAGCTCTTGCTGATCACGCTGCTTTTCAAGAAGATGAAGAAGGGACCAGTTCACATTTGGACCATCCATACTTAGTTGAGTCAGATTTTACTTAGATATTAATCGTTGACAAAGACGTTGTCATACTTTCAAGTGAATTTTTTGCTGTGGGGTGACCTAAAAATTTAGAGTCAAAGTATCTGAATTCAACATAATTTAGATTGCTGCTCCAAAACCGAATATTAAGATCCAATTGATATTTTTGGAAAGAATCGTTCAGGCTTTCATCAAATGAAACAGTATAATAAGGAGATTTTTTTTTTCAGTTAAAAGTCTGTGAAAATAACACCCAAGACCAAAATTAATTACATAACCAAGTTTTGTTCTATCCATTTCATAAGATATAGCAGTATCGCTATCAGGGAACATTTTCTTATAAAGTAGGCCATTTTCATTACATGAGTTCAATAAGAATTTATTCTGTACTGCATTTAAAACAGAATAGATTTCTGCACAACTTTTATCACATGGATCTACTGTAAGAATTATTACAGCTTTTATCACATCTCTTCTGCCCATATTTGACAAATTAAATTCAACTTGGCATATTTTGCACAGGGTTGCAAAAAAACCATTTTTTTTTTAAAAAAAACAATAACCATGGGCTTTATGAAGGTATTGCGGTTTATCCTCCTCCAGCTAATTGCCTTGCAGAGGCCACATTACAAAGGCCCGAAAAGGCATGTTCAGCTTCTTGGGGAGCGTCATTACCTGCTCTACGGACCAAGAGTAAAGTGAGTTCGGGAAGAACGAAGGTATACTTTTTTTTTTTTTTTTTTATGTATTTATTGTTTCATAGTATACATTTTCGTGATTACATAATATAGATTCGTTAAGATTAAATATACATATAAATATATTAAAAAAAAAAATCACAAACATAAATAATAAACAAACTTCTGTAATACGAACTGTAAGAAGAACGCGGGAAACTTGCAGAAGACCAAAAGGTCTTATCATCAAGAACCTATATAATTGTATTAAAGTGTAAGATAACAGTTATACAAACATGTATCGTTACTTTTTCTTAATATTACCACGTTTATTGCTAACGCAATGTTTTAAATATATATTAAAGTATATTAAAAAATAAGAGTTTATATAAGAAGCTAGCAGTGAACAAATTTAGAAAAAATCAGTAAGTAAATTTTTATACTTTAAAATACTCTTTTTAATAGTTTTTTTAAAGCCATTTAAGTTTTCAAGGTTAATAATATTTTGATTAAGTAATAAAAACTTATTCCAGATATGAGGTGTACGATAAGTAACTTTAAATTGCACAAGCTTAGTTTTGCATGAAGGCTCAAAAAGGGTACTATTTGTGCGCAACAGGTATTTATACTCGGGCTTTTGTTTATAAAGACTATAGAAAATTGAAGGAGTTTTTAGCATTTTACTATTATACATAAGACTTAGAACATTATATATATTTAGTTCAAACAATGTTAGTAAAGACATCTGTTCAAAAAGAGGCTTTGTGTGTTCGTTTTTATTTTTAAAATTAATTACTCGTATAGCATGCTTCTGTTTACGATAGAGAGGTTCTAGTTTGCTTTTATAGGTACTACCCCATGCTGTATTACCGTAATTTAAATAACTTTGAACAAAGCTATAGTAGATTTGTTTGAGTAGCGACTTTTTCAATAAATGGCGTGATCGGTATATTATTCCGATACTTTTAGATATTTTACTACTTAAATAGGCGATATGTTTATTCCAATTTAGATTTTCGTCAATAAAAACACCTAAATATTTAGTAACATTATCCCTACTTATTTCTCTATTTTCAATAAACAATTTTGGACGAGAAGATTCAACTTCTTTTTTTTTATAAGAAGAATGAAATAAAGAAAACTTCGTTTTACTTAAGTTAATAGAAAGTTTATTTGCCCTAAACCATCCAGAAATTTTTTTTAATTCTTGATTCATTTCTACGCACAGTTTGTTTATAATTTTTCCGGAGATAAAAAAGTTGCTATCATCAGCAAACATTATAGTTGAAATTCTTTTTGATGCCCAATAGAGATCGTTAACGTAGATTAAAAAAAGCAAATGCCCAAGTATTGAACCCTGAGGAACACCACACTTTAATAAGGAAGGATGAGAGAGTTTATTATCTCCATAGTATATAGATTGCACACGTTTATCTAAGTAGCTTTCTATCCATTTGTTCGTTCTACCCCTTATGCCATACATGTTAAGCTTTGATAATAATATTTTGTGGTCGACTGTATTAAAAGCCTTAGAGAGATCTATGAATACACCTAATGTAACTTCTCCGTTTGTAAAAGAGTTTTTTCTTTCATCAACTAGGTGAAGGATTGCGTGTTCAGCTTATGTATTTTTTTGAAAGCCGAATTGCTTGGAGTAAATAAAATTATTTTCTTTAAAAAAAGTATATACTCTATTGTGCATAATTCTCTCAAGTATCTTAGAGAATGTAGAAAGTATTGATATTGGTCTGTAACTGCCTATTTCACTTGTATCTCCTGATTTAAAAATAGGTTTTACTTTCGCAGTTTTCAGTTTTTCAGGAAAGATACCTTCCTCTAAGGAGTGTTTAAATATTTTAAATAAAGGAACTTTAAGCTCGTTTTGGCAATTAATTATAATGTTGCTATTGATGTCGTCGATTCCGGTTGCTTTGTTTCTTTTTAGGCTTTTAAAAGCATTGTTAAATTCTAACATGGTTAGTTTTTCGTTATTCAATTCATTTTTATTACGATCTAAATATTTATCAAAAGATTTATTTGCACTAGGAACTTGGGAAGCAAGTTTAGATCCTATATTAACAAAGAAGTTGTTAAACTCATTTGCAATGACGTTTTCATCATGAATTGTTTTGTGGTTGATTTTTATAGTTTTAGGAAAGCACGGTTTGTTAATTTTTGCTTTACCAATAATTTCATTTAATAATTGCCATGTTTTCCTAGAATCTGTTTGACACTTATCAAGTAGTTTATTATAATAATTAGCTTTAGCGGTTTTTTTAATTTTCTCAAAGAGACTTGCATAACTCTTGAGTTCCGATTTTGTTTTATCGCATTTTTTTTTAAGGTACTTTATATATAATCGTTGTTTCCGCTTAGACGATTTTTTAAGACCTTTACTCAACCAAGGTGAATTTATGTCTTTAAATTTAATTGTTTTTACTACTTTGGGGAAGTGTTTATCATAAAGAAATACAAAAATATCTATAAACGTATTATACATTAAATTGGTATCATTTCAGAATTCTAAATTTGACCAATCAATATTGGCTAACTCACTTTTAAAGTTAACCTGGCTATCCAAAGAAAAATGTCACCTTGTGATTGTTTTTTTTTTCATTTATTTTAATTTTATTTGAGGTACTTATTGAAATAAATATCGGAAAGTGATCCGATATAGATGTTTTAATTACTCCTTTCTTTAAGGAGATTTCAAATAAAGAATTTGTTAGTATATTATCTATTAGTGTTGCCGAATTTTTTGTAATTCGGGTTGGTTTATTTATAAGAGGAATTACACCAAATTGAAATAAATTATTGTAAAAACTTTGTGTTTCTATATTATTTTCATAATTTAGAGCATTAAGATTAAAATCTCCTAGGATAATTAATTTTTTTTTTCTTGTAAGCTTTTCAAAATAATATTTTGAAGATGATTTGAGAATATTTCTGTTGATGTTTGTGGCGGTTTATAACAGCATGATATTAAGGTATTTTTAGAGTCATTGTTAATGATTTCAATAGAAACAAATTCCCTGTCGTAATCAGATGTGCATAGGTCGTTTCGTAATTTATACCGCAAACTATTTTTGATGTAAATTACAACACCCCCGCCTCTTTTTTTCGATTTCCTCTGCAAATGCACTCCTTCATAGTTATTTAATTGAAAAAGCGTGCTTTCGTTAAATTCGTCATCAGTTAACCATGTTTCGCTTAAACAAATAATATTAAAAATAAAATTGCTTTCCTCTAAGAATATTTTAAAGTTTTCAAAATTTGCTTTAGCACTTCTAATATTAAGATGAGCAAGAGAAAGGCTCTCATAAGGTTTAACATCTTTTAAATACTTATTTATTTCATCTGGAAACATGTAAGGTGTTTCCATATTCATTAATGAAAAGTTATCAATAAAGTTTTTGTCAAGGTCATATTTATCAAAAGTATTTTGATCATTTATTTTAAAAACCTTATCTGAAATGTTTTCAAAAAGACTTTCGTATTCAAACGTTTTCGGATTCATTTTAAAGGGTTTCGTTATTGATATATTATCAATAAAAATATCCAAAAAAATAAATAAGAATTAAATAAACCGTAAATAAAATAAGTAAAAAATTACTTTTTATTTGTCTTCCACTCGCGTACAATAAGCTTGTCGTATGATATGTAAGCAAATTTTCCTAACTTTTCTTCAATTTTCATTTTTTCACGCAATTCCTTTCTTATTTTATTCGTTTCCATGCAGTAATCTTCGTTAATATATATATTTTTTCCTTTCAACTTTGAGGCATTTCTTAAAATTTTCTCCTTATCTTTAAAGTCCAATAATTTCAGAACAATTGTTCTGTTCTCTTTTACACCTTTTTTACCAGCTCTATGTGCTCTTTCAATTTTTACATTTTCTACACCCAAGTACTCATTAAATATTTCTTTTACTTTTTGTTCGCTTTCCAGCCAGGTTTCATTATCATCTTCTTTAATTCCGTCAACTCTTAGATTGTTCCTCCTTGTTCTATCTTCAATTTCTCTTAGCTTACTGTTAATTTTTTTGAGGTCAGTGTTGTTATTTTGTATTTCATTATGGTTAGATCTATTTTTTATGAAAATATCTAACGAATTTTTTTTTTTTTTTTTCAATAAGTTCTTCATGAAAATTTAGACTAACCTTTATTTCTTCAACTTCTGCTGCTAGTGTTGATATTTTTTTAGCGTTCTCTAAAATATTTTTTCTACTTTGTCTGATCTTTCGTTTAAGATTTTGGTATTTGAACTAACGATACTTATAAAGTTGCTTTCTTGTTGCTTTAGCGCTGCTTCCGTCTCCACTTTGTAGTTTGTAAACAAGTCTTTAATCATGTTTTAATTTCAACAAGTGTAACTGCCATATTATCAATAATATTTATTACCACCATTAATTTAAAAGTTTTTTGTTAATATATATAAAACAATTTTTTGTCCTAAGTTATTATTACTTTTTTTTTTTTTTTTTTTTCTTTGTAAATTTTTAACTTGCAAAAACACGTCCGCTCGTTACAATAACCACGAACGTGATATTAGAATGAAAGATACTAGAATAATAGATAATAGAATAGAAAGAACGATATTAGAATGAAAAATAGAAGTAGTTGTGTTAGAAAGATAGCATAAAGAAAGCGGACAGGAGTTGCACACGATGTTAGAATGTGCAATATATTCAGTCAATTAGGTCACCCAAATAATGTATAGCCGACAAATCACTTGATATGAACTGGTATCGTGGTTTATGCTCCTCCGGCAATTGCTATATAGAAGCCACATTACCAAGGCCCGCAAAGACAGTTTCAGCTCCATAAGGAGCGTCATAACCCGCTCTACAGACCGAGAGCAAGGTGAGTTTCGGAAGATATGTTAAAAGACAGAAGTAGTCGAGTTAGAAAGATAGCATAGAGTAAGCGGACAGGATTGAACACGATGTCAGAAGGTGTGATACGTTAGGTTATCTAACGTAAGCCGTCGAAGGTGCGATACGTTAGGTCATCTAATGTACGCCGTCGAGAACTTGAATGGCGTTCATTTTGTATGAAGTTTTGCACAATTATCTTTGTTTGCATTGAGCTGAAGTACTCTATGAATTGGTCAAATCTTTTGATATATAAAATAGGCTAAAATATTGCTTGTGGGTTTGTAACTTTTTTTAAATATGTATGGTAGTATGTGGTAGATTATTCCAGCTTACTGAATTATTCCAATTCATGCGCAAACTCAAAACGAGGATGCGTTTTTAAATTATAGCCGTTAGAAATGTTCCAAAAATAGTTGTTTTGATTTTTACAAATTAGGACGGAATATTTCAGGCGGATAGAATAATCTACGATTATAGTAGATTATTCCATCCGTGTGTGTGTGTGTATATATATATATATATATATATATATATATATATATATATATATATATATATATATATATATATATATATATATATATATATATATATATATATATATATATATATATATATATATATATATATATATATATATATATGGGAGGGAGTTGGAAACTTTGGATGGTCGTAACTTATGTAATTTACAATATTTTTCTACAAAATTTGAAATCTGTCGATAAATTTAAATTTAGTTTAAGATTGTAAAGTTGAAAATTTTACTACATCAGTGCCCTCACGTTTGGACAGGGGGCAAGCATTTTAGGACTTTTTGTTCCCAGGCCTCTGCCATCCCAAATTTTCGCAAGGCCTTCTCATTTGGCATAGGTATGAACATATTTAAGTTTGGAGTTTGCACAATGTGTGAAAGTGTCCTATCTGAAACATCAAAAAATCCTGCGGGCGCCTAAGATTATATTTGTTTATATTAAAAAGTAAAAAAATTAAAACTAAAATAAAAAAAAAGTTTGAATTAAATTTAAAAAAAAATTAAATTTAAATTAATTAAAAAAAAATTAAAAAGCCTTGTTTATATTAAAAAGTCTCCACTTTGATCAAAGCTTTTTTTTAGGCTTAACATAATGTGCACCCCCATCCCTAAAGGGGACGGGGCATTTTTTAATATCTGTTAATTGGCCTAAAAGCTACTGAAAACTGTCAAATTATATCTGAAAAAATTTTATTGAATTTTTACATTATTTTACAATTTTTTCTTAATTTAAAGAGGTTATTAATTAATAAACGGCAAAAAATAAAGAAAATGTTTTTGCTAAATTGAACTATTTAAAAATATAGTTAGCAATAAAAATAAAGAACAATTGATTTTGATCGTTAAGTTCGGAACGATTAGTTTCCTTTTTTTTTCACTAACACATTAAATTTTTTTTTTTTTTTATAGTAATTACATTAAGTAATGATAGTATTGATTAAAAACGAGTCAAAATATTTCTTGTAATCAAAATGTCATTGAAACAATTAGAAAAACGAAAAAAAAATCCACACATCTATCTACAAAATCCTTCTGTATCGTTACTTTAAATCGCTAAAGCATCTAAATCTTGCAAAACTACTGTTTATATGGTCATAAAACGATACAAGAGCTCTCTATCTATCAAACGAGCAAAAGGATCTGGGAGAAAGAGTGGAAGAACTGAGCAAAAGGATCTGGAAAAAAGAGATTTTGGGATAAACAGCAATCAGTATTCGACAATCATTCACGCGAAATTCTGGCGTATCGAGCAGAAAACGAGCCAAAAGGTATAAAGTTTCTGAGTGATTTGTCAAGAAAGTTAAGAACTTTAACAATTTAAAGTCTTATCGAGCCTTTAAATATCCAAACCAATCAGATAAGCAATCACTGACTGCTAAATTTCGAGCTCGAAAACTTTATGATGAAGTGCATGTAAATTTATGATGAAGTGCATACAAATTAATCTTTACACATAAAAAATCTTTGTTTCTTTAAAAAACTCTAAAAACTAATACACTATAAAACTTATTAATCTAAAAAAATCTTGTTCTTTGCATTTAGTGAATATTTTACGTCGTAGTTGAGAGAAGTAAAAGCTCGCAATATGTTATAATCAGGCTAAAAAGACAAGCTTACTCATAAAACATCTACTGTTTGTTGTTTCACAATATTTACCTAAGTAAAAGTAACATGTAACAACTTGAGCGTTTTATTGCTTTTTTAATAAAATGCACGATTTATTGCTTTAAATAAAATGCGCGTTTTTTAATAAAATAAAATGCGCGTTTAATTGCTTTTTTTGTAAAATAGCGCGATTCTTAAACTGACTTTAAAAATTTAGCTAAAAGACGTTGCTTGTGAGTCTTTATTATTTTAGATAATAAAGACCAACAAAGTTTTTATTAAAATATTCAAAGAATACCCAAATAATTCAATGATAAAACGCATATATTTTGAAACAAAAAAATTAATTTTATAAAACTATGTAATAACCATAAGTTTATTGCAATAAAATTTTTTTGAAAACTTCCGCAATTTTAGAGCAAAATTTCCCGGAATTTTCAACCCTAGATATGAATAATCAGTCGTGGCGCAATAGTTAGAGTCTGGGCTCAAAACCAAGAGGTTCAAGGTTTGATGTATGCTTTGGCAAAATAAGCAAAATTGACTAGGATGAACTTATGAGCTCCCTAGTCAAATGCTCTATTATGTGCTCTGCGATAAAGCCGTAAGGACTTTTTGGAGCACCTTAATAGTAACAATAACAAAAAAAGAGGATTTTTTTGGTACTGTAATCCAATTTCAAAAAGTAACCCCCTAATATTGTCCCCATTCATGTTTTTTTATACTGTTCTATACAATAACGTTTAAAGGCAGATGTATCTTAATGAAAGTAAACTCTTTGCTCTTCCAAGTAAGCTTTCACGATTTTCTTGAATTTATGCAAGTAAGCTTCAGAATATGGACTTTAAGTGAGATTTTGCATTACTTTTTGGCGTAATTAGTAATGTGAATCCAAATAAACTACGCATTAATTGAGTCTTATAATTACCCAGGAATCAAAAAAAAAACTGCAAAAAAACTAGTCCAAGTCGCTCTCTCCATTCTGTTCAGGAGCGTAACAAACTCGTTGCGTTCAATAACCTTTTTGATTGTGATCCGACGAAAATACCAGCTCTAACCATAGCCTTGGACAGCTTCAAAAAAAGATCTTGAAGGTACTTAAAAGTGCCGACTTGTTGTCTAGAGCAATGGCAGATGAAAGTGCTTTATGAGGCCTTGATGTGCAGTGGTGACAAAAGCACATTACGAGGTTCTACCAGTGGATCCCTACTTCACATTGCTCTTGTCCACACAGAAATTGGTCTATTGTAACCAGTCGTTTCTATGATACATCTTAGAGCACATCTTAGTGTCACAACTTTGAGAAGCTTTTGCGAATCTTATTTGAATTTATCTAACTTTGTGAAAATTTTTTTGAATCTTAGTGTCACGGCTTTAAGAAGCTTTGGAATTGCTGTTTAGAAGTCTTAAATGACCTTTTATCCGTAGTCTTAATACTTTAAGTTACTCAGTAACATCATAGCGTCATAGCAAACTTGTAACATAGCACATAAAACTAATAATATAAATTTGGCGGCAAAAAATCTTACCCATCACTTAATACTGCCTATAATATTAATGTGTAACATTTTTTTCTACTTTTTACCGATATATTTTACCGGAAATTATATACTTTAAAATTTTTCAATAACTACTTCTTAAAATGAACTTAATATGTCTAAATTCTAAAAAATCTTCAAATAAAACTAAGCATAAAGCAAAAATTAAAATTACTTTAAGAGTTCTCTTGCAATTCCTGTTCACCGCATTTGCATATGATAAAGATAGGAAACATTTAAAGGCATCTTTTATTGTTTAACTAAAACTTAGATCATATAATATATGATCTAAGTTTTAGTTTAAATGTTTTCTACCTTTTTTATATGTAAATGTTTGTATAGATCATATTATGATCTATAGATTACATAATCTATTCAGTTCGCAATTAGTTTATTAATTATTATTAAAGTTAGTAGGTTATTTATATTTGTTGCATTATTAATAAAATGTATTAATAAAAATTGTAGTTTTTAATACGTTCAAGGCCTCTGAATAATTTTTTATTATTTAAGATAAGTAAGGTAACTAAACTAAGTTTATACTTATCAAATTGCATTCGATAATTTTTTTTTTAATGGTTCAAAAAAGATAATAATACAAAGCCTTTAAAACACTTTAAACTCCCTCTTCCCCTCCTTCCAATTTTTAGTAATTACAAACTTTACAAAAAAATGAACGTGCACAAGTTTGAAGTGTCCTATCTTTTAATAATTAACCTCAAAAATCTTAATCACCAAAAAAGGTGTCGGGTATGATGGCAACCTTATGTTTTTTTTTTTAATCTTTTAAAATCTTTATTATTATTACGTCAGCAAATTTAAACATTACTAAATGAATTATACTACTTACTAACTAGAAAAATTAAAGAAAGTAAGCGTTTGTAATTAATTTAAGCTCATTATTATTTTTCTATTAAATATTAATATGTTTTTTTCTTGTGGAGTGTTTGGTTGCTCATTAATTAAAAAAAAGCAACCAGATATCAGATTTTTCAGGCTTCCTGGAAAAAGTCCTTCACTGTCCATACAAAAAAATCACAGAATTCATATTCAGTAACAAGAAGTTAAGTTTGAACTTGATAGTTATATACATTGTCTTTTTTAAGTGATAGTTCACCATTTTTTGATTGTGATAGTTCACCACTTTTTGATTGTGATAGTTCACCACTTTTTTATTGTGATAGTTCACCACTTTTTGATTGTGATAGTTCACCACTTTTTGATTGTGATAGTTCACCACTTTTTTCTAAATAAAGATAACTAGTTTTTTTCATTTTCAACTGTATCTTGTAATATGTTGCTTCTAAGGTTGTATAGACATTTAATGTTTAAATATATTTTTCCACAACAAGAACACTTAACAACACCATCTGGTGACACTCCCATATAACTAAAATCTGTATTAATAAATAAACCTGAGTCAAGAACTTTAAAGTTTTCGTGACATGCAGTCATAAGATTTATATATTTTTCTCTAGCAGTTTTTTTGTGAAAAATTCCCCAATCAGTAGCGATGCTTCGAAAATTTTCAGGATAACATATCTTTTTAATAACAGATAGCAAAGGATTCTCAATATCAGAATCACACACATCTTTCATAACAGATGCAGTTACTTGACCACATTGAAATTGGTCCCAACAACTAGAACTTAATTGTAATCATGTCAAGCTTTCTATTTTAACTACTTGCTCAGTTGTTAAAATTAAACTAGGATAAATAAATTCATAATAAGATTGCAACTCCGTGTAATTAAGAGTTCTTTTTATCTAAAGAATATAAATCGCTCATCAAAGGTACTTTAAGATGATCAGATTTTGTAGAGTATACATGAGCATATTTAGGGATTATTAAGATAACTGGCTTTGAAAAGCCTATTAAAAAATACAATTAGTTCTTGATGTGTTGACTTTTTAACAGATTTCTTAATGGTAGAACAAACTAATGCAGAAATACTGCAATCATTTGGGTCATCTTCCAAACCTTTGACTAATATTCGTTTTTTGGTTATGCTTGATCGAAAATCGATTTCACATAAACGTTTTGGTGTTAACTGTGCTGGAGAGTTTGGTGGTAGCCAGTAAGATTTATAATAAGTTACTGTTTTAGATTCTTGCATTTTTACAGTTATGTCAATCCAAAAAAGAACTGCAGCAATATGTGTGCATGCTTCAGCAAGACCTGCCACACAATTACAGTGTGCACATACAAGTTTACCACTACATTCTGCAACAATCCATGGACTTAGTGGGGCCTCATTAAGGCGTTGTGAATGAAGCACCTCAAAATACAAATTTTAAAGTAATAAATAGATATAAACATTAAAAAATATAAAATTATATGTACATGCTTTATCAATATTTTGTTTCTTACCTTTCCCATAACAATTCTCAAACTTCCTATGCTAATAATTCCCGCATTCCTAACTCATCCTTCTAACACTTGATTATATGCTTCTAAGATTTAATAGGCCTTCATATCCTCAGCTGTATAAAAACTGGGTGAAAATACAATATAATTTACTACATCAGCGTAAGTTACAGTTGGAAAAGTTTCTTCACTGTTTTTGAATTCGCTGTCTGGTATTGAGTAAGGATCTATGCCATTTATAAGTAGAATTTTTTTTATCATATCTGCTTTTGGAAGGCAGATCAAGTGTTTTGCAGTAAGACATTTCTTTACAGTAGATATTTAAGTTGTTAAACTTGATATTTATTTTATTTAAATTAAAAAAAGGTTTATACTAATGGAAAGTTGATTATTAAGCCACGCTGAAACCAAAATCAAATTTAAACAAATGACTTTTAAAACGAAAACCGCTAACAATTTGTTTACATTTTTACCTTTCATGATGGCAAAATTTTCAAAGTCATGTGACTACGGGAACTCTCTTAACGTGTCAGTTTCAAATAAAATGTTGAACAAATTGTTAAAATAAGAAAAATATTATAAGAACATGTTTTCTTTTTACAAAAAAAATATTATATTTCCTTTAAATAACATCTCTGGTAGTTTATAAAAGTAAGACAGGGTATTCGTTAGTTATTCCCCTTAAAAGTAAAACGCCTTTATTTACTGATAACAAGATAAATACAAAAACAAAAAACAAAAAAAACGAAAATTACAAGTAGCGACTTAACTTCAACGCATTCACTAGGCAGTCAGATCGAACCTTAAGAATGGATACGAAAAAATTCACAGCATTCATAGCGGCGTTTGCTTTGATAACTTAAAAAAAATTTTAATGCGTTTATTGTAAATTTTTCAAAATCGCACATCCAAGAATTTCATCCATTATTATTTTGATACTGTAAGGGTCGTCCATAAATTACGTCACGCCTAGGATAGGAGTAGGGGTAGGAGTTAGTGGTTTTGTGACTTGTTACAAAAGAGTTACGATGTTGTGACGAGGCGGATGAGGGAGGGGGATGGACGGATGGAGAATGTCAAAAACGGTCTAAAATTGCGTGACGTATTTGTGGACAACATCAACCCTCTATAGCAACCAAAGACGCAAAATGGTAGTAAACGATAAATTTATTTTTATTAATACATAAATATGTAAAACATAATATAATGTTAATCACTTCTGAACATATTGTATTATAACTAATACTTATAGGCTTTTGTGTTAAAAAAAAAAATCTTCAACGCAAGAAGTTATATTTTTTAATATTTATGACTGTTAGTTATTTTTTGTGTTCAAATAAATAAAAAATATAAAAAAATATAATATCAATTAATACAATTTGTACTTTGATAATAATACTATTTGAAAGTAATATTATGATTTATTATACTGTGTTCATTATATCTATAAGGTACGACGTTTTACAGAATGCTTAAATTCATGTTAGAAATATAGGAAGCATGGCAACAAGTACAAAAAACGATTTAGCCAGAGTTGGTTTATTCAGTGAATTAGGATATGTTTCAATTGGTGATCCATTCAAGGATAACTTCGGAAGTAAGTAATTGATTTAATAATATAAAATGTAAAATAAGGAAATAATTACCATGTTTTAATTTACTTTGTTAACAATATGAAAAAGTATAATAAAACTAACAATGTTATAAAATTTAAAATGGCTTTTTTTCTAACATAAAAAAGCATCTCTCTGAGGAAAAGTTATTTAGCCATGTAAATATGCTAATATAATCCAGGGTTATGATCAAATACAAATTTGTATTTGAAATTGTATTTGTATTTGGTAGTTATTGGCTAAATTAGCGCATTTGTATTTGTATTGGATTTGGTTAAAAAATTTCTTAAATATATGTACTTTTATTTGCATTTGACTGAAATGTATTTGTTATGGTGTTTTCCCAAAAACACACAAACTAGACTGGTGCTTTTTTTTGGAAAAACCAAGAGATTTTTTTTATTTTTTATTTTTAACACTAAAATAAGTAGAAAAATTTGTTTTATAGATATATTCATTAAAAGATTTGTTTTTATTCTTCTATTTAGTATACCAATTTATCAGTATTCTATTAAAAAAATCTTAATATTTTTTCTAAACCTAACATACAAATATTTGGATTTGGAAAATGCCAATTACATATATTTATATTTAAATTTGTATTTGAAAATCTGAAATTAACATATTTTTATTTTTATTTGATCAAATTTATTTGACCTTAAAACTGATTTAAACTAAGAGTATTTCATAATAAAAAGAAGTTTATAAAAAATGAAGGGAAAATTTGATAAGAAAAAAGTGTTATTTTAACGAGGTTTTAATGAGTATTTAGAGTCCGAATATGTTTTGATTTTAAATTTTCTGGTTGCAAAATTAACCTAAAGAAAATTTTTTTAAGAAAATTGTAATTATCAGTTTTTTGACCTAAAGTGCTAACAAAGCACTATATATATATATATATATATATATATATATATATATATATATATATATATATATATATATATATATATATATATATATATATATATATATATATATATATATATATATATATATCTTATACTGCTGATTTAGGTGAGCAGTCTGACGTCATGCTGAAATAGCTTACTGCCGGGGGCTTCAGTATATACATCAACTGACAAATAGCCTGACTCGCCGTGGAGTGCTGCTACATCAACTGAGGGTTTGGCATGGGGCAGCAATCTTTTCATTTATTATTCTATGTTTTTTCTTCTTTTTCTAGAAAAGCCATATGGATTAAGATAAGCAAAAAAAGTGAGCAAATGCTTATATAAAAATGCTATAGATACATATATATATATATATATATACATATATATATA